>NC_143509.1:23710651-23875651 GCF_031878675.1 Megascapheus bottae
TAACCCCAGACACTTTCTGCTTTATTTATTTTTTTAAAATAAAGTCTTACACTGGCCTCAGTATGATCCTCTACCTACATAGCTGAGATTGCAGCTGTCTACCACTACTACCTGTCTTATTTGTTGAGATGGGAAGGTCTTACTATCTTTTTTGCCAAGCTGGCCTTGAACTATGATCTTGCAATTTTCTGCCTACTGAATAGCTGAGATTACAGATGTAAGCTTCAAGCATCCAGTTGTTGTTTTTTTTGGCCAGTCCTGGGGACTGAACTCAGGGCCTAAGCACTGTCCTTGGGCTTTCTTAAGGCTAGAGATCTACCACTTGAGCCACAGCATCTCTCTGTATGTAGTAACAAGAAATCGAACATGGGTCTTCGTGCCTGCGAGGCAAGCATTCTTACCACTAGGCCAAACTCCCAGTCCTGGGCACTCAACTTTGAATACAATTTTGACTTGTATGGAATAATCATTATTTGAATAAAGTTTATAAAAATAATTCTTTTTGCCAGGAGTTTGGCAGAGTGGAAGTGTGGCCTAGTGGTAGAGTGCTTGACTAGCATACATGAAGACCCGGGTTCGATTCTTCGGTACCACATACATAGAAAAAGCTGAAATGGTGCTGTGGCTCCAAGAAGGAGGGGGGGAGGAAAAAGAGGAGAAAAAATTATTTAAACAAGTGTAATCTCTTTTCTAAAGAGTACATCCTTAGAAATGACTATAATATATCTATTACCGGGCTGGGAGTTTGGCCTAGTGGTAGAGTGCCTGCCTAGCATGCACGAAGACCCAGGTTTGATTCCTCAGTACTGCATACATCGAAAAAGCCAGAAATGGTGCGGTGGCTCAGGGTAGAACACTAGCCTTGAGGAAAGCCCAAGGACAGTGCTCAGGCCTTGAGCTCAAGCCCAGGACTGGAAAAAGAAAAAAATATATATATTACCACAAACAAAAATATGCAAAGTATAAGAAACAACCTGGAAAGCTCCAAATTTTTGAGCAAACTCTGATAACAGACATACTTAAGTCTGCTTTAAAAAGACATAGTTGATTATCATAATGAAAAAATTTGGAATTACTTTCTCTCTTATGCGGAACTTTTCCATACACAGTCCTTCAAAAGTCAAACTAACATGGCCAACCTTGCTATTTTAGTCTGATTTGCTTTTCATTATTTTAGGCAAATAATACACTGTGTAAGAATGAAATTGAGTATTTCCAAGTGAAAAAAAATCTATGCAAAATAAAAATCTGTGTCTTTGAAAATGCCAAGATAAGGTAAACAGGTATCATAAAGAAAACCACAAACCTTCAGCCATCATGTCTTCCATTTCTGTGTCAGATGAATTATCTGCATGCTTTGCATTGTTTTGTAGCTCTGGCTGAACACACACAGAATTCACAACCTGATTTTCCAAAAGAGGTCTTTTTTTCACAGGTTGTTCTATTAGTAAAGATGAGCGACTCACCTTTAAGAGAGAGAAAAAGATAAAATAACCTCTAAAAGACATTCAGAAATAATTTGGTTAAAATATCTTTTGAACAGTATCTGCAATATTTTGCTTCAGCTCCATTCTTTTAAGTGTTTTTTTGCCTGGATATAGGATTTGCAGTTTAGTTAGAATGGGTGCTTCAAAGTCTCTACCAAATAGAACCTAGTGTTCTAGTTTAGGCAAGTAGTTAAAAAAAGAAGTCTTGGGCCTGGAGAGTAGCCTAGTGGAAGAGTGCTCACCTAGCATGCATGAAGCCCTGGGTTTGATTCCTCAATACCACATATTCAGAAAAGGCTAGAAGTGGTGCTGTGGCTCAAGTGGCAGAACACTAGCCTTGAGCAAAAAGTGTCCAAGGACAGTGCCCAGGCCTGTGTTCAAGCCCCAGGATTGGGAGGAAAAAGAAGACCTCAACTTGAAAAGTTCCAGGACAGTGCCCAAATCCTGAGATCAAGCTCAGGACTGGGGTGGGAAAGTGTTAAATTTCAGTGATTGTGAAAAACAAAAAAATGGAACCACATAACTTGAGGTTATGGGTGGTGAAATAGGGAAAGATGGGGGAGAAGGACACATATTTTGGCTGTCCTCATAAATTGAGTTGCTGCCAAAACACCTTTGTGCGACTACTTACAGAAACCAATAAACCAATCACTAATTAGAAAAAGGTGCTAAGGAGAAACTTCCCAGATGAAGAGGTAAGAATGGCAAAGAAATGCTCAATATCCCTGTCCAAAAAGAAAATGCAAATCAAAAGAACTTTGAGGTTCCATCTCACCCCATTTTGACTGCCCAAAATCATGTATCTGAAAAACAAATGCTGGAAGGAAACAAAGAACCCTATTGCACTGTTAGTAGGAGTATAAACTACTACAAATACTCTGGACAGTGGTCTGAAGGCTCCTCAAAAAAACAGGACAGAGACCTTTTCTATGACCCAGCCACTGCACTTCTGGGCTCCTACCCAAACACCACAAGGCAGGATACCTTAGTGGTAGAATGCTTGCCTAGCATTCATGCATGAGGTCCTGAGTTAGATTCCTCATTACCAAACAAACTACTCAAGAAATTCTATGTGGTAATTAATAGTTTTCCTTTTAGAAATGTTAGTGTTTTCCATCCGAATGTAACATAAAAGATGAACTATTTATTTCCAGTGCTGGAGATGGAACTCAGGACCCTGAGAATACTTGACAAATATTCCAACACTAAGTTATACCTCAGCCATATTGTGTGTCTTTTACATATAAATGAACTCTAGGTTATGGAAACAAGAGGTTTACCTTTGTGATTGTTGTTCTTAATATACTATGTGAAGTTTATTTTTCTTTTTTTCCACCTACGGTTAATCTCATGTGGTACTGTATCTGACTTTATTACCTGGTATACAGTATGTATACTTGTTTATTTGAAATAGGGAAGGGAAAGGGGAAAACAAGATAACTGGGAGAGGGTGTGGGGAGAGGGAAAGGGGAACAAAAACATGAGATGTGGTATCAAGGTTCGAGAAGTAATGTACCCATTACCTGACAAATCTAACTGTAACTCCTCTATATATTTATCCTGACAATTAAAAAAAAATACTTGGGGTTCCGAGTAATTATTTATTTATTTATTTCTGCCAGTCCCGGGGCTTGAACTCAGATTCTGAGCACTGTCCTTGGGCTTTGTCAACACTAGTGTTCTGCCATGTGAGCCACACCGACACTTCCATCTTTTTTCTGGGTTTGGTACTGAAGAATCGAACCTTTGTGCATGTAAAGCAAGAACTCTACCACTAGGCCATGCTCCCAACCCTTAAGTTATTTCTCTACAAAAATAGAACCTTTTCTAGAACATCAAGTCTCTTAAAGTGTAATCCACAGAAATCACAAAAAGAAATTGAAAAGTCTTAAGCACTGCTATTATCAACAAAATATTCACTTGGTTCACAGTATGGCACTTATTTCAGAAATTCTTTCAGAAAAAGAAATTCAAACTAAAACTATTTATTAGTTCTTTAGGTAAAATCTCAACCGATTAGAAAAAGGACATGATTAGATAGTCTTAATCCTTAAAAGTGCTCATTAGGGGTTGGGAGGTTGACCTAGTGGTAGAGTGCTTGCTTAGCATGCAAGAAGACCCGGGTTCAATTCCTTGGTACCACGTACATAGAAAAAGCTGGAAAGTGGTGCTATGGCTCAAGTGTTTGAGCATTCTCTTTGAGAAAACCCAAGGACAGTACTCAGACCCTGAGTTTAAGCCCCTGCACTGGCAAAAAAAAAAAAAAAAGCTCACTAATCTTTAATTTCTATCACAAATGGGGAACAACAACTTAATGGAAATTTCTACCTCAGAATACAATAAAAATTTTAAAACAAAATTAAAGTTGCATTTGGTCAGTGGGGATATGTAATATACCTCAAAAAAAGAACTAATATGGGCTGGTAGCGTAGCCTAATGGTAGAGTGCTCGCCTCACATGCAAAAAGCCCTGGGTCCAATTTCTTGGTACTACATACATAGAAAAAGCTGGAAGTGGTACTGTGGCTCAAGTGACAGAGTGCTAGCCTTGAGCAAAAAGTGTCCAAGGACAGTGCTTAGGCCCTGAGTTCAACCTCCACAACTGGCAAAAAAGAAAAGAAAGGAAAAGAACTAATATATAATGCTGCTATGGGTTTAAATAATTGTTCCATAAAATAGTTGAGTTTTATAAGGATAAATGTAATAGGATACAGTAATCCTATTTCAGTCCTACTTCAAGGAGCTTATGGTATAACTTATGGTATGAAAATTATTTAAAAATTATAAATATACAGGAGCCGGGAGTTTGGCCTAGTGGCAGAGTGCTTGCCTAGCATGCACGAAGACCCGGGTTCAAGTCCTCGGTACCCCACATACATAGCAAAAAGCTGGAAGTGGTGCTGAGGCTCAAGTGGTAGAGCTCTAGCCTTGAGAAAGCCCAAGGACAGTGTTCAAGCCCTGAGCCCAAGCCCAGGACTGGCAAAAAAAAAAAAAATATATATATATATATATATACACACACACATATATATAAATATACAAAATATTCCTTTAAAAACTATGTATGTGTACATGCATGTGTGCATGTGTAGGAGTGTGGGGGATGAGGGAGGGAGCCTGTGGTCCCAGTCATACAGGATATGAAGGCATGAAGTTGACAGCCCAAATGTTTAAGTGTCGAGTTGAGACATCATCTGAAAAATAACTAAAGTAAAAACGGGATAGGGGCATGACTAAGCAGTTAGAGAGCCTGCCAGCACAAGGATAAAGCCCTGAATTCAAAATTGCATTACCACCAAACAAAAAGAAAAGAAAAGAGCCAGGAGCATGGTTTAGTTAAGTGCTTGCCTAGCATGCATAAAGCTCTGGGTTCAATTCCTCAGTACCACACACACAGAAAAAGCTGGAAGTGGGGCTGGGAGTTTGGCCTAGTGGTAGAGTGCTTGCCTAGCATGCACAAGGACCTGGATTCAATTCCTCAGTACCACATACATAGAAAAAAGCCAGAAATGGTGCTGAAGCTCAAGTGGTAGAGTTCTAACCTTGAGAAAGTCCAAGGACAGTGCTCAGGCCCTGAGCTCAAGCCCAGACTGGCAAAAAAAAAAAAACAAAAAAACTGGAAGTGGTGCTGTGGCTCAAGTAATAGAGTACTAGCCTTGACAAAGCCCAAGGACAGTGCCCAGGCCTTGAGTTCAAGCCTCATGATAGGCCAAAAAAAAAAAAAAGAAAAGAAACTACAAAGACAATCTTGATATATGAATATACATACATACCTACACACATACAGACTGAGGTATTCTAAGGATTATTTGCAAATGTCAAGCACAGAACAGTAAAACACATACACATTTTTTTTTTTAGGTGATTTAATTAGAGATGAGTCTCATATAGTTTCCTGCCCAATCTGGTTTCTAATTATTATCCTCAGATCTCAATCTCCTGAGTAGCTAGGATTACAGGCATTGAGCCACCAGTGCCCAAGTGAAAGATTTTCTTAAAAACCTGATTGAAGCCAAAAATTCAGAAATAGAGGAAATCCATGTGGTAATTATAAACCAATAACTGGGTAAGTTCAGATGCATAAGGGCACTGGAAGTTAGTATCTTCTGCACTCAGTTCATCAAACATACAAAGAATACCGCTTTCAAAACAATATACTTAGCTGGGAACTGGTGGCTCATGCCTGTAATCCTAGCTATGAAGGAGGCTGAGATCTGAGGATTGCAGTTCAAAGCCAGCCCGGGCACAAAAGTCCCTAAGACTCTTATCTCCAATTAACCACCAGAAAACCAGAAGTGGCGCTATGGCTCTAAGTGACAGAATACTATGGTTGAGTTGAAGATCTCGGGGACAGCATCTCAGGCCTTGAGTTCAAGCCCACCACTGACAAAAAGAAAGCAACAAACGAACAAACACAACAATATATTTTAAATGTGTCTTTTTGATCTTCTCTTGAAAAAAAAAAAAAGAAGAAGAAGAAGGAGAAGTGGTGGCAGGAAGATCCTGAGTATAAGACCAACCTGGACTCTAAAGCAAAACTGCCTTAAAAAAAGAAAGAGAGGGCTGGGAGTTTTTCCTAGTGGTAGAGTGCTTGCCTAGCATACACAAAGACCCAGGTTCAATTCCTCGGTACCACATACATAGAAAAAAAGCCGGAAGTGGTGCTGAGGCTCAAATGGTAGAGCTCTAGCCTTGAGAAAGTCCAAAGTCCAAGGACAGTGCTCAGACCCTGAGCTCTCAAGCCCAGGACTGGCAAAAAAAAAAAAAAAAAAAAAGAGGAGTTTTCATGCTATATGGACAATGTACTATTATTCTAGGAATATATTTGGAAATATATAACGCACATAGATAAAATAAAATTGCAACACCTTCTTCTTAAGAGAACATGACCTTTTTTTTTTTTAAGTACTGTCACATGGATAATACCAACTGAACACCACAAATGTGCTTGTTACTTACAGGGAATGGCTCCAATCCCTCCTGAATCACAAAGCCTTCAATAACGTGGGTCAAGATCTGTGGTTTTACGATAGCCTGGGGAGGCTTGTTTTCCATGCCAGAGAGGCTGCTGGGCATTGATGTACTATTAGCCCTGGTGGCAGCCGCTGGAAGTAAGAGTGGAGGTGGAGGAACAGAAACATGGGAGGGATCCGATGGAGATTTAATCACTGAAGCACTGACTGATGCCACAGCAGGTAATTCCACTTGCTCTGAAAGAAAGTTATTTTTGATCTTCAGCATTTTGACCAAGCAAATATGGAAGAGCATTGAAGAATAAACAAAAAGCCAGGCATCAGTGGCTCACACTTGTAACCCTAGCTACTCAGGAAGCTGAGATTTAAAGATCACTTGAGCAGTAAAGTCCATGAGACTATTACCTCAAATTAATCAACAAAAAGCTGGAGAAGCCATGTACTAATGGCTCACACCTGTAATCCTACCTAGGTACTCAAGAGACTGAGATCAGAGAATCGCAATTCAAAGCCAGCCCAGGCACAAAAGTCTGTGAGTCTCTTATCTCCAATTAACCACCAGAAAACCAGAAGTGGCACTGTGGCTCAAGTGGCAAAGACCTAGAGTTAAACTGAAGAGCTCAAGGACAGTGCCCAGTCCCTGAGTTCAAGCCCTAGGACTGAAAATTTTTTTTTTTTGAAAAATTAAAAAAAAGAATTTTCCAAGAAAAGCAAATAATTACTATTCGCTCTTTAGTAAAATTGTTCTTCATAAAAATGTATATTCTGTTTTTCACTGTACCTTAGAATAACATATTAGTTCAATACCATGTCTAATGGAAAAATATTTGATTATTAACATTGTTAATTTCAGTAATATTTTGGCACTTCCTTACCCAACAAAGGATGTTCAGAAGTCAAATCCTCCCCTCTTCCCACAGTTATAGCCGCTGGAGACAAAGTGGGCGGTGGTGGGGTTCTGTCCATGCGGACACATTCATCCGACTCTTCAGGCATTTCTTCTTCACACATGTCTTCAACCTGGTAAACCTGCAATGACAAACCATATCTCCTTAAAACATCTCCAAAAGAACATAAAGAAGTGTTGTCAATTTTAAAAAATTAAATTCCAAGCGTATTAAACTTAACAAGGCAATATGAGTAACCTGACATATTGAAAGAAAAACTAAAGCCATTCAAACTTCATATTAACTGATAATATTTCATTGTAAACAGGCTGGATTACTTTTTACCCAAGAATTCCTAAAGTTTCCAAGACGGTGACCTTTTAATTTCTTGGGAACTATTTTTTAATTTATTTAACAAAATTATTATTATTACTCTTATTATTAATATTTGCCAGTCCTGGGGCTTGAACTCAGGGCCTGAACACTGTCCTTGGGCTTTCTCAAGGTTAGCACTCTACGTCTTGAGCCACAGTACCACTTCCAGCAAAATATATTATCAGAAGAAATAAATCCGAAGCTCTTCTTCTTATTACATGAATTCAAGATTAAACTATGGAAAGTGAAAAGATGTGCAATTATAGTTTTCCTTTCTGTTCAAATAAATCACTATAAACTAATATATGTATCAGAAAATATGTTCTTTCTCTGAAAGAACATATACATATATACATACTTCCAAAGCCATTTGGGATAAATTTAACTAATATGCCATATGAATGGGGGAAGCCTTTAAGTCTTTACCTTTTTATTCATTTATAAAGATTATAATTAAGAAGGGAAGCACATTTCACTAAATTTAAGGTTTAATTTTCAAAAAGCACATTTGCAGAAATGGTATACTTTATCAATATCATTTTTTTTACTTAATCATTGCCTATGAGACAACTTACTAAAAACAAAGCCATAAAGCCATTCACCTTGCTTTTACATACAAATCTTTTACTTAAGTATGGAAAGATTATATGTTTTGTTATGTTATTTAATTAACATCCCAGCAAATCCTTTTTTTTTTTTTTTGCCAGTTCTGGGCTTGAGCTCAGGGCTTGAGCACTGTCCTTGGACTTTCTCAAGGCTAGAGCTCTACCACTTGAGCCTCAGCACCATTCCAGCTTTTTTGTATGTATGTGGTACCAAGGAATCGAACCCGGGCCTTTGTGCATGCTAGGCAAGCACTCTACCACTAGGCCAAACTCCCGGACCCCCAGCAAATCTTAAACAGGTGAAAAACAACATTCATAAAATAAATTTGTCACCTAATATTGTATTTTAATAAAACTACTGAAAAAGTTTGATATTAGAAGTAGATAAAATTATATAGAATAGTAATAAAAAATTCCAAATCCAGCACAAACCATGTATAAAAAGGCAGTATGAGGGTTAGTCCTAAAGGATGAAGTTAACAAGCAATAACAGTTTTTCTTTTTAAATCTTTCCAAAATGAAACAAAGAAAGAAATCTTTCAAAATCTCTAATAAAACATCTTTTTCTTTAAAAGATTACTGTTATCTTGACACCAACTATAATATCCTAAACTGTGATTCAAATCAACTAAGCAGGCAACATATTTAAAGATATCGGCTCACAACCCTGCAATTATAAAATTGTTTTACCCCAGAAACTTCTTTCTTGGTGTTTGGATCTCAGAACTGAAAACAGTTATTTGTTACTACACAATGATGGCTACTAGTATCTAGTCATGATAACAGTAATTTTTTAATGGTGATAATGATCTCTATAAGAAAAATCATCCACAAAAATATTTAGCAGTTGATAAACATCAATAGAACACTGTTAGCACACAGAAACATCTACTGTCTGAGTTTCAGAGGAATTAATTCAGAACCAAGTATGGCTTTATTAACTAGCTCAATTTATCTATATATCATTTCCTTTTGTAGATAATTATCTTTTCCTACAAGCAGGAAGCTCTCTCTCTAATCTTGTTATAGGTTACTCAAATATCTGCCACAGTATCTTTTAAAGAATCAAACCATGATCATGCATGGAACTGATTTTAAAAAATAAAATGTTTTCAAAATATGGAAAGAATCATAATACAAATAAAATAAAAAAATAACCCATTAAGGGATATTGTGATATCCTTTTCATACTTCATAGTTAACACTAACTTCTTCCCATGTAAAGGCAAAACAAATCAATCACAGATATCTTACATGATCAGCACAAAGAAATCTAAATGCAACAACTAAAATATTGAAAAGAGCAAAGAGGTGGAAAATTTGCTCACAACATCATTATCAAACTGTACATCATAATTTCTGTTTAACTCAGAACTATAACTACTCTAAAAATAACAAAGACTGCCAAACTTACCTCAATAAAGTCCATTATGCCCATGTCTCCCTTTCCTAAATAAACTGAGGAACATTTGTTTATTAGTTCTAAATTATCTACCCTCAACAGATTTATTTAAATGTCAATAAAACTCTAAATCTTTTATAAATGTAACTCTAAAATACATATTTTTACTTTGAGAATTCACCGTTATCTTTCAAAATTTCACATCTTTTAAGAAATGTCGTTCTACCTTTAATATTTGAAACAACCATGAAATTATAATGTGTTCTTTTTAAGCAGTTAGTCAAATAAAAGAAAAACATAACAATCAACCAGACCAGTTACTCAAGCAAAAGTAAGAAAGAAGCAAAGACAACAGGAAATCTACAGCAAGTAGATGATCAAGTTAAGTTATGGCGGAAAAAGGTATTAATACCTTAAGAAAAGCCTTCCAAATAATTTTTTAAGGAGAATTTTTTAAAAGAGGTTCTATTCCAACGAAATAGAACCATAATATTTTGGGTTTCAATTTAATTTTAAATTGCTTGCTATTTCCACCCACATAGATCTCCCCAGTTTCCCTTCTCATTAAAAAAAAAATTTTTTTTAAAGATAAGGAACATAGAAAAGGTTTATTTCTTACTTATTGGAATCAAATCACTAAACTAAGGAGTAAATTAAATTTAATCACTTTGAAAATGCCATGTGCTTCCCAAAGGGTTGTTTTATTTTTGTCTTACTTCTGTAATATGGGGGGTTAAACCTAGGGCTATGCATATTAAGAAGGGATTCTACCACTGAGCTACAGTGTTTCTTCTACAATATCCACTGTAAGCTCTTCATAATCCTTTAAAAGAAAACACAATAACTAAAAGACAAACTTGTTTCTAGAATGGCTGCTTTTGTCAAGTTCTAGCTCTAAAAAAGGGGAAATGGGAATCAATCTATTTTTTTTCTGTTTGTGTTTTTTAATGAGATAATGTCTTTTACTATCATAGCCCAGCCTGGTCTCAAACTTGCTGCTTCGGCCTCCTCAGTAATGGGTTTAAAGGTGTCTACCAACAGTCCAGCTAAAATTCAATCTCTTTATGCCTAGTAAGATTACTCAGAATGACAAGAATGAAATATTTATAAATGCGCATCCTGAGATTCCAGATATACTAAAAGTAATAAAATTCCTTTAGCTAAAGGTTATTAGTTTTTAAGTGATAAAATGTCTTCAGTGAAGTTTGATATTAAATCTCCTTTTAGGAAGACTCCTCTCAGAAATTATGAATTTGAT
The DNA here is from genome assembly GCF_031878675.1 of Megascapheus bottae. Taxonomy (NCBI): domain Eukaryota; kingdom Metazoa; phylum Chordata; class Mammalia; order Rodentia; family Geomyidae; genus Megascapheus; species Megascapheus bottae. The sequence goes on from NC_143509.1 coordinate 23,721,638, forward strand.
CACTCTGATAAACATTTTCAGATTTTATTTCAATTTTATTTGAAATTAGGTTATAAGTCAAATTCTTTTAGATAAGTTTAAAATATTTTACAATATTATTTTCCTTTCTAGGTAATATATCATTTTTAGAAGTTTATTCTGATGAGTTTCACTCCTAATTCCTACTGCTTAACTTTTTCCATTAAAGTCATGGAAATTTTGAGCTTTTGAAGTGATATTTACATATATGACTGAGAAATATGATGTATGTATTTCCTTAGTATAAAAACTTTGTTAAAATGAGTTAGTGTTTTTGCAAAGTTGGACTTTCTAGAACAAATATTTTTTATAAGATTTTAATTACAAAATGTGACTTTACAAAAAAAAAAAAAAAGTACATTTTATAGGCATAACTCCTCCACCTTGAAACAAAAGCCCTTTGAGGCCCAGGACTTCAGAATGCACACCACCAAAAGATTAGCTAGATAAACCATACGTTTAAGAACACATAAGCCAACAGAAGGGATCTATGAAGGATAATCACCTTAAGAGAAAAAACTTTGTGCAGATGACACTGGTTCAAATGCATTCCCTTGGGGAAAAAAAATCAACTCTGTAAAGATAGCAGATGGATTTGTTTAAATAGTAATAAAATTAACGAGGGACTTTAACCATCACAAATCATCAAGCATGCAATCATTCTACAACAAATAATGACATTTGTCTTTCTGCCCATACAGTGTATTTGTCAGAATACTGACATATGGAAAACCCAAACTTTTTAAATCCACAGGCATTTAGAGTTAGCAACATTACACAATAGGGAGAACCAGTTTTTACTTTCACTTCAGCAAGAAAGTCAAAGAGCTTCCAAAGGCTTACCACTGGTGGATCAACAGGTGCTGATGGTTGAACTTGTAGATTTACCGCAACAGTCTGGGGAGGAGGAAGAGTCTGAAATGGCAACTGGACCAAAGCCTCTGCAGCAGGAAGTTCCTCTTCTGACACCAAAGCATTCTGCACCAAAACCTGGCCCTGGGACAGAATTTCAGGCTGCACTTGTAAAGACTGCATAGACTGCAAGGGCAGTGGTGGAATCTGAGCTGGAGGAGATGTTGACATCTGTGGTGGGGTTGCAATTGGAATTGGAGAAGACTGAAGGGCTGAATATTGCTGGTGTGATGTTGGAGACACAATCTGCTGACCTGGGGACACCAAGGCAGACTGCTGAACTGGGCCAATGTGCACAACAGGGGAAGCTGGAAGTGGAAGATGGGATGGAAGATTCAACTGTGCTGTTGGCTGCACCTGATTAGCAGTAGACTGTTGCAAATTTGGCCCTGGCTGAAGGGCTGATGACACAAGAGAGTGTGGCTGCATAAGTGCTTGTGGATGGATAATTATAGTAGGAGATTGACTTGGTGAATGAGGTGGTGGAGGAGATACCACTACAGACTGCTGGGCTGACTGTGACTGAGTGGGAGATACGGTTAAAGGAGGGGGATGGCTCTGAATTGGTGAACAATGTTGTGACTGGGCATTACTGGAAGCCGGAGGAAGGCCATGGTTTTGGAGTGGTATACAGTGCTGGGATGGGGGTGGGTCTTGAGTTGGATTCTGAAGTGTGATTGGCTGAATTTGCTGCTGTTGCTGTTGCAATATCAGCTGATGATGGGAAACTTTGGGAGGTGGTGAATGAAGAGGAATCTGTTGATGTTTTATTAGATTATGAGGCTGAATTGGAGAATATGAAGCTGTGAGAGGAAAAAAAATGACAATTAGTATTGACTTTAAAGATAAAGAAAGTTCTAAATAATGTAAAGAAATGTTTTCACATCAGGTCACAATCACTAGAATTCTATTATGCCTCTTTAGATAAGAGTGATTTGAAATTTTGTAACCAAAAAAAAAACCAATAACTTGAATAAAATAACTTGCATTACAAAAAGAAGGAAAAGAAAAATGCCTACAAAAATTATTTATGGGCCAGGAGCATGGCCTGGTAGGCAGAATGCTTGCCTAGCATGCAACAATCCCTGGGTTCGATTCCTTGATACCATATACACAGAAAAAGCTGGAAGTAGTGCTGTGGCTCATGTGGTAAAGTGCTAGCCTTGAGAAAGCCCAAGGATAGTGCTCAGTCCTTGAGTTCAAGTCCCAGGACTGGTAAAAAAAATATTCAAAAATCGAATTTATACATAGTAATTGTTAATAAATTTTATAGGTTACCAAATAGCATGTACCATTTCTTCTTTGAAAGAGAAGGGAAGTATCCTTACTGAACCAGTATGTATATATAAAAGAGATTTCAAAATCATTAAGTTAGTATCTATAAAGATCTCATCCTACCTATGCCAAAACAGGCTTCTAGGGCCAGGAGTTTGGCCTAGTGGTAGAGTACTTGACTAACATGCATGAAGACCCGGGTTCAATTCCTCAGTACCACATACATAGAAAAAGCCGGAAGTGGTGATGTGACTCAGGTGAAAGCTCTAGCTTTGAGAAAGCCCAAGGACAGTGTTTAGGCCCTGAGTGTAAGCCCCAACTCTTTCAAAAACAAAACAAGCTTCTAGCTAAAGGTCAAAGCAATTGGGCCTGGAGCGTGGCCTAGTGGTAGCGTGCTTGCCTAGCATGCACGAAGCACTGGGTTCGATTTCCCAGAACCACATACACAGAAAAAGCCAGAAGTGGTGCTGTGGCTCAAGTGGCAGAGTGCTAGCCTTGAGCCAAAAGTGTCCAAGGACAGTGCCCAGGCCCTGAGTTCAAGCCCCAGGACTGGCAAAAAAAAAAAAGTCAAAGCAATTAGCTAAAGATTTCCAAATGAGTTTCTAATTTGAGTCAGATGGAGTTATTATTTGACTAGAACAGAAAGTGCTTTGTATATAAAATTTTATTCAATGAAGTAAGTAAAGTAGTTATGAACTTCATAAGAGTTAAATAATCAAGCCGGGAGTGGCTGGTTAATGCCTATAATCCTAGCTACTCAGAAGGCTCAGATCTGAGGATCAAGGTTCAAAGCCAGCCCGGACACAAAAGGACCTGAGACTCTTATCTCCTGTTAACCTCTAGAAAAGGGGACATGGGACTTGGCTCCAGGGTAGGGCAGAAGCATGGAGCTGAAGACTTCAGGGACAGCGCCTAGGCCAAGTTCAAGTCCCATGACCCTCCTCCCCGCCAAAAAAAGTTAAATAAGCACTACAACTAAGAGCTGAAATTTAATGACCATTCCACATAGATTAGTTTAACTTGCAGAAAATGAGGCAATCAAAAGCCACACTATCTAAATAAAAGATCCTATTTACCTCTCTCCCTCACCTTAAAAATCCCAGTTATAAGTGATATTAGATGTTTTCCACAGGAGCCACTCACAATAGGGATAAATACAGAATATTACCATAATCAAGCCATGACTAATTAGCAGTGGCTCGGGCCTACAATCCTAGACAGTAGGAAGGCCAAAACTGTGAAGACTATCTAGACCAGCTGCCAATCTGTCATCCCACACATATGGGAAGCACACATGCAAGAGCCTATCTGAAAAATAATTAAAACAAAAAGGCTAGGAATGGGGCTCAAGTGGTAGACTTCCTGCCAGCAACTATAAAACTCCAAGCTCAAACCCCATCACCAAAAAACTGCTATAACTCCCCTATCACCAGGCCTCCTCCACAGACTGGCTGGCTCACGTGTTTACACAGAGGGAAATGCTAGTGAAATCTTTTCTAAAATTGGAACCTTGATTCACTAGATGATTAAGTGGCTTAACTGCTTATAAATTAAAAAAAATACAATTAAAAGCTGCATACTGGTAGCTCATGTGTATAATCATAGCCACTCAGGAAGAGCCAGATGATCACAGCTTAAAGCCAGACTGAGCAAAATAGCATGGCTAGGAGCTTGGTTCAACTGGTATAGCACTAACAGCGCAAGAAAGCTGAGCAAATGTGAGGCTCTGAGATCAAACTCTGGTACTGCCAAAACATAAACAACAAAAACAAAGATAGGACAAATTTTATTTTAAAACTCAGAATGTAAAGACAGAAACTATGTAAATCCTTGAATTTACTTTTAGGTTCAAACCAAACTTGTGACAGCAATCTCTCCCCCGGCCCTCCTCTCTCTTTTGCCAATCCCAAGGCTTGAGCTCAAGGCCTGAGCACTGTCCTTGGGCTTTCTCAAGGCTAGAGCTCTACCATTTGAGCCATAGCACAACTTCTGGCTTTTCTATGTATGTGGTACTGAGGAATCAAACTCAGATCTTTGTGCATGTTAGGCAAGCACTCTACTACTAGGCCACACTCCCGGCACCTGTGACAGCAATCTCACATTTTAAAAATATTTTTAAAATCTTCAATTTTTTTCTTAATTTTTGTGTTGGGTTTTTATTTTACATTTAGGCATCCTTTAAAGAAATTACAGCAGGGCCGGGAGCATGGCCTAATGGTAGCATGCTCACCTAGATTCACCAAGCCCTCAGTTTGATTCCCTGGAACCACTTATACAGAAAAAGGTGGAAATGGTGCTGTGGCTCAAGTGGCAGGGCTGAAGTGGTAGAGCACTAGCCTTGAGAAAGCCCAAGGATAGGGCTCAGGCACTGAGTTGAAGCCCTAGGACTGCAATTAATTAATTAATTAATTAATAATTTCAGACTAACACTTCAAACCAAGACTGCCCATCCCCTTTACAAATGTGATTATATTCATATTACACTATACAGCATTCAAAAAGGAAGAATTAACAAAATCTTGAATTTCTGAAGTGCCTGTCCTCCAGGGGCTCAAGGGACTTTCACATCATTCATTCATACTTACAAAGTGCCTGAGGAGGAGACAGGAATATTATCCATTTTTGAAGCTATAATTTAAATTTACCATATTGTTTTGGTTGAAGTCAGACCAAAACCACTCCTGTGGTTTGAACTCAGGGCTCTGTTCTTGGGCTTTCTCAAGGCTAGTGCTCTACCACTTCAGCCACAGCACCACTTCTGACTTTTTTTTTTTGGTCGGTTGTCAAGCTTGATCTCTGGGGCTGGGCGCTGTCCCTGAGCTCTTCAGCTCAAGGCTAACGCTCTACCACTTTAGCCACAGCACCACTGGTTTTCTGGTGGTTAATTGGAGATAAAAGTCTCATGAACTGGCCGGGAGTTTGGCCTAGTGGTAAAGTGCTTGCCTAGCATGCAAGAAGATACGGGTTCGATTCCTCAGCACCACATATATAGAAAAAAGCTGGAAGTGGTGCTGTGGCTCAAGGGTAGAGCTCTAGCCTTGAGGAAAAAAAAGTCCAAGGACAGCGCTCAGGCCCTGAGTTCAAGCCCCACAACTAGCAAAAAAAAGAAAAAAAGGTCTCATGAACTTTCATGCCTAGGCTGGCTTTGAACTGTTATCCTCAGATCTCAGCCTCCTGAGTAGCTAGGATTATAGGTGTGAGCCACCAGTGCCTGGCTTTGGCCTTTTTTCTGTGTATGTGTTATTGAGGAATCAACCCAGGGTTTCATGGCTGCTAAGGCAAGCACTCTACCATTAGGCCACACTCCTGGCCTGCAACCAAAATAATTTTTGTGTTCTACCAAGAAAGAAAACTTTGAATAGTCTAGAGTTCATGATTCAACAGACTGGTAATCCATCCTTTCATTATTTTTCTTGAAGCTAAGATCACAGTAAGTTTTCTATATTTTTATATTAATCCACAAGTCCACATGATAAGCACATACCTTACAGAATATTTATGGAGACATTTGAAGACTTCTGTACAAGGGAAGCCTTTAGAACTATAGGAAATCATGTCCATTAGTTAATTTCTGATTTTAATACTTTACTATTTCCTTGTATTTGATGAATTAATGGCTGGCATCACTGCCCATGTTACTTACGTATGATTTCATTCAATAGTTACAAAAAGTAGAAATATTAATTATATTAATCCAATGCAGTCTATGTATTACCGAGTAACCAAATGACTTCTTTGAATTTATGTGACTATAAGGGAAAACCCTGAGTCTAAAATAACCCCTAACCCTGAGTGTGGCATGGGGCTATGTCAAGGACTGTTCATGCCACTCCTTCCAAACTCTTTTTTTTTTCCCAGTCCTGGGGCTTGAACTTAGGGCCTAACCACGGTCCCTAGGCTTTCTTCAAAGCTAGAGCTCTACCACTTGAGCCACAGCTTCTGGCCTTTTTATGTATGTGGTACTGAAGAATCAAACCCAGGTCTTCGTGTGTGTTAGGCAAACATTCTACCACTAGGCCAAACTCCTGGCCTCCTCCCCCCAGATTCTTATGTTAAGGCCCTTTGACTTCAATGTCAGTGTGTTTGCAGATGTAACCTCTAGTCAATTAATTTAGGCAAAATGTGGTAATAAAGAGTGAGGAAGGCCATGGGGCAGTGTCTCACACCCGTAATTCTAGCTACTCAGGAGGGTGAGATCTGAGGATCACAGTTCAAAGCTAGGCAGGGCACAAAAGTCCATGAAACTCTTATCTCCAATTAACCACCAGAAAACTGAAAGCGACACTGTGGCTCAAGTGATAGAGCGCTATCCTTGAGCTGAAGAGCTCAGGAACAGCGCCCAAGTCCAGAGTTCAAGTCCCACCACTGACCAAAAAAAAAAAAAGAGTGGGTAGAGGCGAATGTGAGGAAATGACTTGATTAGACTCATGTACCTATAAGAAGAGTTCTCAGAGAGATCCCCCTGCACCACCCTCTGCATTCACAGAAAGGCCCTGTGAAAACACAGTGAGAAAGTGTCTGTCTACAAGCTGAGAGCCCTCACTCAAAACTGGTATTGCCAAGCCTTCATTTTGGGCTTTCTAGCGTCCTGAATAACAGTAATTTGTTTATGGCAGCTATAGCAAATCACATAACATTTTCACTACACATTGATTTAATGCTTGTCAAAAAATAGACATATGTTTTTTCCAATTACAATATTTCATGAGCCCTGAAAATTGTTTTACAAACTTCAGCCTAATGCGATTCATGCTTGGCAGATATTTGGCTAGACCTCACCTTTATTTTATATACTAAAAACAGAAAGGCACAATGCCTTCATCTGATCATACAAAATACTATTTATTGAAATGAACTCTAGGGAATGAAAAAAAAAATGCTGTTTTTGTTCTCTTTCCCCTATTTTTTTGTGCTGGTCCTGGGGCTTGAACTCAGGGATTGGGAACCTCTATGTACTCAAGGCTAACGCTCTACCACTTGAGTCACAGCACCATTTCCGGCTTTTTTGAGTAGTTTCCTGGAGATAAAAAGTCTCATGGGGGCCGGGAGTTGGGCCTAGTGGTAGAGTGCTTGTCTAGCATGCACAAAGACCCGGGTTCGATTCCTCAGTACCACCCCCATACATAGAAGAAAAAAAGAAGCCAGAAGTGGTGCTGAGGTTCAACTGCTAGAGCTCTAGCCTTGAGAAAGTCCAAGGACAGTGCTCAGGCGCTGAGCTCAAGCCCAGGACTGACCAAAAAAAAAAAAGTCTCATGGACTTTCCTGCCCAGGCTGGCTTCAAACTACAACCTTGAGATCTTTGCCTCCTGAGTAGCTAGGTAGAATTACAAGCCTAGGTCACCAGTACCAGGCATTTCCCTTTTTGTTCTGCTTGCTCAATTTTATGTTTTGGGGAGTAGAAAGGGAAGCACAGAAATGGAGGGACAAAGGGTGAATAAATGCAATTGTTCTCACTGGATACTATGTTGAAAAAGAACTATACAGGGGGAGGGAGTTTGGCCTAGTGGTAGAGTGCCTGCCTAGCATGGAGACCCCTGTTCAATTCCTCCGTACCATATACATAGAAAAAAGCTGGAAGTGGTTCTGCAGCTACAGTGGTGGAGCTCTAGCCATAAGAGAGCCCAAGGACAGTGCTCAGACCCTGAGTTCAAACCAGAAGTGGCAAATAAAAAAAACTATCCAACTTGTTGGATGGGAAGGGAAATCTGGGAGAGTGCAAGGGAAGGGGTAACACTGTCCAAAAAAGAAATGTACTCTTTACCTGACTTTTATAACTGTATCTTTATAATAATTGAGAAATTTTAAAAATAAATAAAAATAGAATTACCAACTAACAAGTTGAAACTCTACTTTCAAGGAAAAATGGTAAAGAAAACTCAATTATTTTAGTAACTTAAAATACATGTAAAGCAACAATAATAATGCCCACTATAATAATTATTAGACTAACTACTATACAAGAGCACACAAGTAACATTATATAACCTATAAATACACTTCCAACTGATGAAAAAGACCAATCACCAATTCTTAAATTTCTCAAAATAATCTTGGTTCCAGATTTACTTCTCATAATAAGAAGACAGAAACCAAAAGAGTAAAACACAGCTGTTGCCCTATCATAAAACATGAAATATTTAGAATAACTACAGCATGAGGCTTAAAAAAATTCAGAAATGTGGTGTCTGCAAAGGTTCATGTAGTTTTGCTATTACATGAGATTTTGTTTCTAAAAAAACAAACATGGAAGTAAAGTGCGAAAATAGTGCTTGACACATACAAAGTGCTCAATATTATCCTACCTTCAAAGGGCTTACTATCTAGTTGGCTAAATCAAAAAGTATACGATTATTATAGAAAAACAAATAATATGGGGCATAAAATGTGAAGTTCAAAGTCAAGACACTTTCTAACTATAGAAGAATCAGACAATGTCAAGATTTTGAGATTCAGTGAAACAAAGAATTTGCCAATAATAATATAGAAAGCATGAAGTTAAATGAGGGAACAAACATGCTTTAGTCATATAAAACAAGTCTTCAAGAAGCAAAGCGGAAGCTAAGGGTATGGCTTAGTGGTAGAGTGCTTGACTAGGAAGCATGAAGCCCTGAGTTCAATGCCTCAGTATCACATAAACAGAAGAAGCCAAAAGTAGTGCTGTGGCTCAAATAGTAGAATTCTAGCCTTGCGCAAAAAGCAGCTGATGAACAGTACCCAACCTCTGAGTTCAATCCTAGGACTGGCAAAAAAAAAAAAAAAAAAAAATTAGTAGTAAAGCAGAATTATGAAAGAACAGAAAGAAGACCCTTATCTGAAACTGAAACAAAGGCAATTATGTTTGGCAGTACTGAGATTTGAACTCAGGAGCTGTGCTTGCTAGGCAAGCTTTCTACCACCAAGTTAGGCTCTTCAGTGAGAAATTTTTTTTCTTAATGAAGTGCATGTGATGAATCTAGCTATATCCATCTTCCCTCACACAAACACTCAGTAAGTATCAAATACAATATACAGGTCATAATTTATGTTGATATATTTAAGAATAGGGGAGACCCTAGGTTTTTGCTTGAGAAATGAAGAAAATGACCTAGCATGAGAAAATAAAAGTTATTGGGGCCAGGAGTTTGGCCTAGTGGTAGAGTGCTTGCCTAGCATGCACAAAGACCTGGGTTCGATTCCTCAGTACCACATATATAGAAAAAAGCCAGAAGTGGAGCTGGGGCTCAAGTGGTAGAGCTCAGCTCTTGCCTTGAGAAAAAGAACCCAAGGATAGTGTTCAGGCCCTGAGTCCAAGCCCAGGACTGGCAAAAAAAAAAAAAAAAAAATTTAAGAAAAGATAAAATTTACTACAAGGTTCGGACCAGGTTAAAAAGATGGGAGTGATAACATAATCAAATGGCTGACTATCAGCCAAAGACCAAACAGAGCTGGGCACGATGGTGCTTGCCTATAATCCCAGCACTTAGGAGGCTAGAGAGAATAATCAAGAGTCTAAGACTTGCCTAAGTTACATGAGACTGTGAAAGCAGATAACAAGAAATAAAGGTGAATCCTGAGAAACTCTGAGATGAACACAAGAGGCCATAAAGCAGCTCTCTCTGGATGGCTCCAACAGTTTTAGTGTAAGAGTCATGAAGTTAACTACGGTTAACTACAAAGTAGAGCCACAGGTGGGCTTCAGAGTTGGATGTGGATGAAAGTGACCTGTCTTGATTCCCTTGATGCCAATCTTTCTCATATGATTCCCTTGACACCAATCTTCCTCATATGAAATTAAAGAGGAAAAAAAACAACATAGTAAGGAAGATAGTCTGACTTATTTTGCATAATCCTTAATCTTGGAAAAGTGAGATTCTTCCATTAATGACATTAAACAAAATAACATACTTTTTTACAAGCTTTTAAATGTGGTTCACTATAGCTTGTTAAATAAACTATACGCAAATTGTTTTTAAAAGCTAAAAGATTTTGATGTTAAAAAGAAAACAGAGCAAGTGTTAATCAAATGTAAATTACCAAAACAAAATTACTACTGTAATTTGTTTTGTTTTAGCTACTGAGATTTGATTGATTAGTTCATTCTGCCATACTGGGGACTGAACTCAAGGCTTTGTACTTGCTAGGCAGATGTTCTACCAACACTTGAGCCATGCCTCCAGCTCTTAAAATGTTTTAAGCTATATAGTAAGACACGTTTCTTTAACTAACGAAATATATTTTTAGACGGTTCTCAAATGTCATTCTTTTGCTCTATTTGCTAAAGAAATGAAACTATTCCAACAAAAATTTTATCCCACCTGGTGCTATTAACTGGTGAATACTTGATGTCCGGGTGACAGCTGTGCTTCGTGATTCCAGGCTTGGACTTTCTCCTTTCTTGTTGCTTTCTGGAGAAGGATCTCGTTGGCTGATTTTAGAACTGGTTACTGTTGTTTTGTTATGACAAATTGTCAATGACTGAGTTTGACTAGTGCTTTTTGGTGGACCATTCTGTGAGCTAGACAATACACCCAACTTCTGGCTGCGTAATGTTAAATTTTGAACCTAAGAATCACATAACAGAAAATAAAAATGAAAACAATGTTGTAACTAGTATGTTGATCATTACAATTTTAAAAATATGACAACACATTAATATTATACTTTTCACACAAAGATTCAAGAACTTCAAACAACAGATTAATCCTAAAGGAAAATTATCCTAAGTAATCATCTTAAATGTTACATGCCCCCTGCCTTTTTTAAGAAATTCAAGGAGTAAAGATAGGATAGTGGCAAAGGAAGAAGAAGAAGAAAAGGGAAAAGAGAAAGGAGGAGAAGGAAAGATGAATTTAGAACTAAATGAAAACAGAATGAATAAATGAATGTCTGTAGAGAAAAAGGAAAGAGGAAGAGAGAGACAAAGACAGGGAAATGAGAGAGGAAAAGAGCCAGGCACCAGTGGCTAATGCCTGTAATCCTTATTTAGGAGGCTGAAATCTGAGTACAGCGCTTCAAAGCCAGCCCAGGCATGAAAGTTCATGAGACTCTTATCAACAATTAACCACCAGAAAACCAGAAGTGGTGATATGGCTCAAAGTGGTAGAGCACTACCTTTGAGCTGAAGTCCTCAGGGATAGCACTCAAGCTCAAAGTTCAAATCTTAAGACCAACAAAGAGAAAAAGAGGGGTGGAGAGGGATATGGGAAGAGAGGAAGAAAAGAAAAGATAGCTATTACAGATAATTATAGATATGAGAAAAGTATGCTCCAATACACTGCATTAAATGTGACCAGCTCTAACTGCAGAAATGAGAACACTAACCTTGCTTTATTTTTTAAAAGAATTTTCAGAAAACTTTCAAAACTCTATTGTTACTGAACATTTATTGCCTTTGAAAAGTAACTTTCATGCAATGAAAAGGGTAGTGAATAACCCTCAAAATGAGTTTGTACCTTGGCCCTGTCAATAACTGGGGTTATTCTAAATATTCTACAGTAGAAATTTACAAGGATTATCCCAAATTCTCAATCAAGGCTTATAACATTTCCAAACATTAAGAAAAACAAAAATCCCTCACAAAAGCTGCCTTTCACTTACTGCCTATCTGTAATTAAGACATCAGATACATTTTGTGCCAGCACTGGCTCTGGGAAGGAAAGATTCTAAAGTGACAAAGCAAATGATATACTGGCAGCTTTATAAAAGTTCTTCAGTTTCATATATGTTCTGTCACTGCAACATTATTAGCTGATGCTCAAAGCCTATACTGTCCCTTTCCACTGTCAGAAGCAGTGCTCAGCCAAAAGAAGGTACTAAATAAATGATCTAATCAGGCAACCGGAAGGGTTTTGTTTTTGCAGGGTTTTTTTTTTTGGGGGGGGGGTCGATCATGGGACTTGAACTCTGGGCATAGGCACTGTCCCTGAGCTCTTCAGCTCAAGGCTACCACCCTACCCCTTGAGCCATAGCACCACATCTGGTTTCTGGTGATTAACTGGAGATAAGAGTCTCATGAACTTCCATGCCTGGGCTGGCTTTAAACCGCTATACTCAGATCTCAGCCTCCTCAGTAGCTAGGATTATAGGCATGAGCCACCATGCCTGGCTCAATTCACATATTAACCAGTTCTGTAAGCTACCATTATGAAATGTCAGCCTACAAGCTTGTGCACTGAAGGCTTGATACTTAGTGGGGCATGGTAAGTGATTAGATCGTGAATGCTCTACCTTCAATAGCCTTATTTCATTGATAAATCCGACATTTGAACAGACTGTTGGGACATGGTGGGACTTCTATGGAAGATGAGGCATGACTGGAACAAATGAATCATAGGGGCATGTTTCTGAGGGAAATTCTGGAACTCTAATCCCTTCCTTTGATACTCTGCTCCACCACACTCTCCTTACCCTGATATACGGCCTCACCCCATTATGGAACCAAGACCCAGTTCACCATGAGAACTCTATGAGCCAAAATAATTCGTGCATCCTCTTCTTAAACTGTTTTGCTCTGGTATTTTTCACAATGACTAAAAAAGAACTAGTAACAGAAAATAGATGCCAAAGAAGAGAAGTCACTGCAGCAGTGACTCACTCTCTCTCTCCCTCTACCCCCCTTTCTCTTTCTCTCTCTCTCTCTCTCTTTCTCTACCTCCTCCCTCCCTCCCTCTCCCCCCCCCTCATGTTTGTTTGTTTTCTTTTTTTGAGGGGAGAGCAGTTATGGGCCTTGAACTCTAGGCCTGGGGACTGTCCCTGAGCTTTGGGGCTCAAGGTTAGTACTCTACCACTTGAGCCACAGCTCTACTTCCAGTTTTTTGTGGTTAACTTTCCTGTTCAAGCTGACTTCAAATGATAATCCTCAGATCTCAGCCTACAGGTCTGAGCCACCAGTGCCCAGCCTATCTGTAGTTTTTAAGCCTTTGTAAGATAAAAATAAATTAAATGATTATATTAGTATTATACCAGAGGGTATGCACATCATATTGTGACAAAAGAACTTTACATTTGTCTCTGACATGAGACTTTGTGGAAGACCGACTTTAAACATGATAGATTAATTAATCTGGCAGAGGAAATCTCATAGGCAGCTTAGCATTCATGCTAGGACACAGATATTACTGGCAAGTTTGTTTTGTTTTTTTTTAATCAGTTACAGAGAGACTTGGGAGCAAACTGAAGAGTAGAAATATGTATAAAACTTGTAGGCTGGGGCCAGGAGCATGGCCTAGTGGTAGAGTGCTTGCCTATACCTGGGTTCAATTCCTCGGTACCACATAACACAGAAAAGGCCAGAAGTGGTGCTGTGGCTCAAATGTTAGAGCACTAGACTTGAAGAAATCCAAGGACAATGCTCAGGCCCTGAGTCCAAATCCCAGGACTGGCCGAAAAAAAACCCATAAAATTGTAGGCTGGCCAGAAATGGATTGTGTTTAAAGCTGTAGACAAGGAAGATACGGCTATTAAAGAGATCACGCAATCAAAAGTACCAAGGATTTTGCACTGGGAATGGGAATATAGGAAAGAGGCCTTGAGAATAACTTAGGAATGATGAGACCTCACCATCACATAGCGCAGGGTAAAGTACAAACTCTTTTCAAAGATTTTTTTCTTAAGAAGATCACACTGCAAGGGGACACTGCTTACACAGGACTACCTAGGAAAGCACTTCCCTTCCTTCAGTAGTTCAGGTACTTGGAGGCTGCTACAGCCATGTCCGAGGCAGCCCAGCTACCAGTTGAACTTGCATCAGACTGGGTTGTCAATTATACAATGCTGCTTTTATAGATAAACAGAATGCAAGTCACCAGGTAAGGAAGGCTTCCACCCTCCCATGGCCTTCAGATTCCAAAGTGAAGCAATGTGTGGACATATGGGTTTCCTGCAGGCAGCCGCTAATTCATGAAGCTCTTCAAGTGAACCCAAAGCTGGAGTGGAGTCCCAGGAAGTTAGATGCCAGGAATGAGGACTAATTTGCCAAAGAAAGCCACAAACAGTGAAGGAAGCCAGCCCCAATGAGAAGCCATGAGGGCTGCAAATGGCAAGGCTTTAGGACAGGGCTGCCCAAGCCCTCTGGGGCCTATATTCCATGTCCCAAATACTGTTTATGGAGTTACAGGCCTTAGTCTTGCTTTTGTCCCATTTCTTTCTATGTTCCTACTCTTCCCTTCTGGAATGGGATGTTTATTCCATATCATTGTAGATTGGAAGTATATAATTTTCTTTTTGGTTTTACAAGATCTCACAGTTAAGCTTTGCCTTGAAATTCAGAGGGGACTCTGAACTTCTACTTTGAACAGTATTATAACTCTTCAGACTGTGGGGAGCCTTGAGATAGACTGAATACACTTTGTATTATGAGGTGATGGGCATGACCTTTTGGGGAGCCAGGGGCAAACGTTAGGGTTTGTATACAAAGTGTTTCCCTAAAAGGTTCATACACTGAAGACTTAGTTCCTCAAACAAGTAGTATTCAGAGGGACTGAATCATGAGAGTTCTGCTTTTATCAATGATTTAATTCATTGATGGTTTCAAAATCTGAACATACTGAAAGGAGAAGAACTGTGTAAGGCATGCCTGGAGTAAAAGTGGGGGAGGAATATCCTTGAAAGGTATTTGGCCTCTGGTCCCTTCTTTTACTGTCTCCTGTCTGCTGTGAGGTGCCATACCCAGCTCCACCACATACTCCTTGTCAACATGTGCACACTCACCATGGCCCACACTCCACAGACTAAAGCTTCTGAAACCATGATCCTAATTAACCATTTCCACCTTTTAAGCTGCTTCTCAGGTTTTTGTCACAGCAACCCAAACAAGTGACTAACTCAAATACTGACAGAATTTTCATGTGGGACAACAACTCTAATTTTTTTCAACCATGTCATATCAACATCAATATAACTGGACTACTAGCCACTATATTATCACATTTTAGTACAAAAATAATAATATTAAAATATTTATTTCTCATGGATATGAAATTATGTAATTATTGAATTATTTATTAAAATACTTATTTTTCATGGCAATGGAAGTATGACTCAAGTAGTAGAGTGCCAGCCTTGAGCAAAAATATTTAGTTTTCAGTCTACTACTCTAAATCTTCCATAATCTATGCCCAAATCACATTGAGACCTATTTTTTACTCCTTCCACCCATAATTCTGGCCATACTGTTCTATCCATCATTTTCCAGAGAGCAGGCTCTTCTGGTCCTAATGCCATTCTTTCTTAAAGCTCTCTCCCAATGCCAAGCACTGGTGGCTCACATCTGTAATAGCTATTCAGGAGGCTAAGATAGGAGAACTATTGCCCAAAGCCAACCTGAGCAGGAAAGTCTGTGACACTCTTATCTCCAGTTAATCACTAGAAAACAGGAAGTAGAGCTGTGACTCAAAGTGATAGGATCCTAGTCTTGAGCACAAAAGTGGAGGGATGGTGTCCAGGCCCTAAGTTCAAGCCCCTTGACCAAAAAAAAAAAAAGCTATCCCCTGAATTCCAATCCTTTATCCCACCTACTTTTCTGAAAAAATATTGTGCCTCAACTATCACTAGTCTGATTTCTTAAACTATGTATTATTTTGTCTTTTCCAGAATTTCATATAAATGAGACAAGAGGAAATGTACTTTAGCTCATTTTGTTTAGCATATGGTTCTGAGGTGCATCAGCAGTTTGTTCCTGTTTACTTCTAAGTAGTACTCCACTGGGTGAATTACCATAATTTGTTTAGCCATTAGCATATAAACATTATCTGCTGGGTGGGATACTAAGTAAATTTATAAGAAAAACTAAACAGTTTCCCAAAGTGGTTGTACCTCCCTTACCAAAAGTGACTGAGAATTTGATTGTGTCATACCCTCACTGACATAAAATACTATCAGTCTTCCTCATTCTTGCCATTCTAGTGACTACAAGGTGATGTTGATGGTGTTGATTTGCATTTATAAAGTTAAAGACAGTTTCAGGTCCCTATTTGGCCTTTGAATATTGTTTTTGGTGATGTGGCTCTTTAAATCTTTTATCCATTTTTCAGTTCAACTGCTTATGATTTTATTATTAAATTGTAACTATACTTTGTATTTTCTGTGCACAGTCTTCATTAGATATAAGGACTGTGGATATTGTGGCTTGCTTTTTCATTTTGTAATGTCTTTTTTTTTTTTTTTTTTTTTTTTTTTGCCAGTCCTGGGCCTTGAACTCAGGACCTGAGCACTGTCCTTGGGCTTTCTCAAGACTAGACCTCTACCACTTGAGCCACACAGTACCACTTCTGGCTTTTTTTCCTATGTATGTGGTACCGAGGAATCAAACCTGGGTCTTTGGGCATGCTAGGCAAGCATTCTACCACTAGGCCAAACCCCCCCGCCTATTTCATAATGTCTTTTAAAGAACAGTTTTTACTTTTAATAAATATCAGTTTATCCTTACTTTTTTCAGATTTCAATCTGAAATGCATGACAAAAAGCTCTGGAACTACAGTAGCTGAAACACAAATTCAATGCTTATGTTTTCTGTATGTTTACTGAACTTGAACTGAGGGCCTCATGCTTTCATTTAGTTTTTTTTGTTGTTGTTTTTTACCAGTTGTGGGGCTTGAACTCAGGGCCTAAGCACTGTCCCTGGACTATTCTCAGGGCTAGAGCTATACCACTTGAGCCACAGCACCACTTCCAGCTTTTTTTTTTCTATGTATGTAGTACTGAGGAATCGAACCCAGGTCTTTGTGCATGCTAGGCAGGCACTCTACCACTAGGCTAAACTCCCAGCCCCTTCATTTAGTTTTTTTTGTTTTTTTTTTCTCTCAGGGATAGTATTCAACTACTTGAGCCACGCCTCCATTCCCAGGTTTCTGCTAGTTAACTGCAGTAAGAATATCTCAATCTGTCTATCCCGGCTGGCTCTGAACCCTTTGATCCTTGGATCTCAGTCTCATAGGATTACAGGCATGAGCTAACCAATGCCCCTGCTGCAATGCTTATCTTTAATCTGAAGATCCAGTAGCACATTATGAAGCCAGACGCTCTCACCTGAGTAGCTGCAGACTGACAGGAAGATGACGATGACGACGAGACAACAGGAATGTCAGACTGTACAGCAGCCACAGTGGTAGCGGGTGTGAAAATCAGCTGTACAGACAGAAAACCAAAAAATACCCTAAGGCAAAAGAACATGTTCCACACACAATGTATAGCAGGCAAGAGACTGAAATTTGTGACAGAAGGACAATGCAGTTTAGGACTATCCCCTAAGCAAAATGTTTCACATGACAAAGAGAAGTTTCTGGTAATAGAGAACTCAAAAAACAAACAAACAAAAAAAATCTCAAACAGTTTTGAAAAGATTATGATCCTGATGAGTACAAAAAATAAATCAGTACTCAAAGAAGAAAATATACTTTGGTCATATGATTTCTCAAACCATATTTTGTCCCAAATAAGCTACTATACTTAAATTTCTCTCGGCTCAAAACTACTGTTGGGACACCGAAAACCAAAAACCCGGAACTACTTGAGGCACAAATTAAATTTCAGTGAGAAACAGGAAACACTAAAAATTATCTTTTCTCTTTACAAAGATAACTGTGCTATACATAAAACTACAATGCTTCACTCAGCTAGAAAGGATATAAGCCTAGGCCAATTTTAATTTTATGAAGAAATATTCATTCTCAATATTACAATAAAATAGAAAAGAAAGTACCCAATTTATTTATATACCATTGTTTCTTCAAACTTTTAATATACAAATTCTATTAATTTCTAAGGTAATTCAATCTACCTAATTCAACTTAATAAATTATGACTGCCATTTCAAAAATGTCTAAGTACCCCATTTCACAATTATTTCAAGAAGTATTCAGTTCCTTACTGATGTTTTAGCTAAAATGACCAACTAACAAATCTTTTAATCTTGAATTTTGTTTAGTATATACTAAATACAAATTTTAAATACAAAATAATGGGTTTCGCTGTGACATTTTTCATATACTGATACCTATAACATCTTTGTTTATATTTGCCATCCCATTACCTTCCCTTATCCCCCAACCCATTTCCTCTCCACTTGAAGAGATCTTTACCACTTTAGTTCTTTACTTTACTAAACTTAAATTCAATTTAATCTGAGAGCAACCATTTCAAATGGTTCAATCTAATTATTTACTTTGTGTCGGTCCCGGTACTTGAAATAAGTATCTGGGCACAGCTTCCATGAGCTTCTCTTGCTTAAGGTTAGCACTCTACCACCTGAGCCACAGCTCCACGTCTTTCTTCAGACTAGTTTATTGGATAAGGAGTCCCAGAGACTTTCCTGCCTGGGCTAGTTTAAATCATAGCCCTCAGATCTCAGGCTTCTCAGTAGCTAGGACTACAGGCATGAGCCATTATATTTCATTATATTTCTAACCTAATTCTAAAGGACATTATTAAAGATGTAATGAGAACAAAAATAATCCAGAAATAATGGCAATGTCTATTGAATAATCAATCTCTAAGTAAAAGGTGAGTCATATCATCATTTTCTGTTAGAAATGAGTGGATACTATCTTTCCGATTTTAGAGTGAGAACTGGGAATCTAAACAAATATAAACAGTTCAATGGACAATACACCTAGCCAAAGCATTTGTCTATCTTCTGAGAAATGTCAACCAATTTCTACTTTCCTTAAATATGCCTAACAAATCAGGAAATCAGTATGTACCCAACTACAGAAAAACCAAGTTAACATTCCTGTATTTGTTTTTTTTTTTTAAAGTGCAGAAAAGAACACAATCTTATAGATTTTGATGTGAAAATAACCAAGGCTCAGAATCTTTTGGTTAATTATCAGGAACTCCAATCCAGGTTTTGTTAAGGTCCCAGGATATAAATTCTTAGTTACAACTAATGACTAAATTATTAAGATTTCTTACTATTTAATAAATCTAAGGTGTCAGAAGTATACAGTAATTCTACCTATCACTGCAAGTACTAAAATTATAATTCAATTTCAGAAATACTAATATGTGAAAAATTTTCTGAAAAAGGCAAAATTTAATACTACAAAATAATCATTACAGAATTTCTTTTAGCATCCCATGACTGACAATTAGTATTTGTTACCAAGAAGGACTAATTCAAAGTAGATTTTTCTGTGGGATTTATCAAATGCATTAAAAACTAACATACACACAAAAAACTGTCAACCATTTCTTAAATATCAAAAATGTCTCATTGCACTACATGTAGAAACATTGTGATCTCTCAAGTCCTTAGGCACTGAAAACCTTTGGTGCTCACGTCTTACCATTTGAGCTCGGAGATACATTTGAGCTTGGCTTGCAGTTAGGGTAGGAGAGGTACTCCCTAGTAACATAGTCTGTTGGGTAATACTGCCGCTGGTAGAACTGGAAGCCTGGGAACGGCTTATTAACTGTGCAGGAGTAGGAGAAGTGGAGAGGTTGATCTAAGGAAGAAAACATATCAGGTCATAGGCTTCCATTTCTTGCCTCCGAGTTACTGAATTTCACTAAGATGCAGTTAGTTAATCAATGGTATAAACCATGGCTGAGGAACCCAAGAGGTAGATCTTCAGTTTTGACTAATACCACTTTAGGCAACTATTTGCATATAAGCAAACAATGCCATGGACTAGTTAGTAAGGACAATTTTTAAGGATATCCACCATATGTTTCAGTAAAATATCCAATAACTTATTTCTATTTCTACTACTACTTAAAAAAATCAGAGCTAACACTTTATTAACATTAAATATAATGACTTAGAATATTCTAATCACATTCTTGTCACATTTGGGATTTTTATAGCGAACAAAAATTAAAACACAGATAAGCAATTTATATATAAAAACATACAAAAAAACATTTAACTAGCATAAAGTTGTAACTTAACCTCTCAGATTAGACGCAATAACAACTGTTATTTGCCAAACAAATGGAAAAATCCTAAAACTAAACTATATACACTATGTTAAAGTTTAAACCTGCTGGCTAGGTGCTAGTAGCTCATGACTGTAATCTTAGCTACTTAGGAGGCTGAGATTCAGAGGTAGGCAAGATCAGCATGGGTAGAGAAATCCACTAGACTCCATCTCCAAAACAGTCAGCAAAAAGTAGGGTCAGAGGCATGGCTCAAGTGGCAGAGTGCCAGCCAAGCAAGCAAGAAGCCCTGAGGTTCAAAAAACTTTTCTGAGTAGGAAACTGTAGGAAAAACAAACATGAAACTAGTAACTAGTTGAATTTGTGAAAGAAAACTAGGGTAGGGTATCTAAATGAAGAGAGCAAAAGGTAAAATGTACATCCTTTTTTATTGTGCAAGTTTAGATTGTATGCTTCCCCTATTTTATATTCATAAACTGTTTTGTTGAATGACAACTCCTTTGTACAACTACTTAAAGTTAATAAAATATTTAAAAAAATATTTTCCAACATAGTATAACATCATCAACCTCAAATTCTTTCTATGGAACAAAGAAGAAAATAAAATTAAGGAATAATTTATTAGATTTCTAGCTGGGTGTAATGACTCATACCTGCAGTCCTAGCACTTGAGAGGCTAAGGCAGAAAAATTACAAGGTCAAGGCTAGACCAGGGTATATGTAAGTTCTGGGACCATATAGACTACAGAAAAGGGGAAGGAGGGAGATCAGGAGAAAGAGAAAGAGAAAGAGGAAAGGGGAGAGAAGGAGGGGGGAGGGGAAGGAGAGGAGGGGAAAGGAGAAGGAGAGGAAAGAACAAGAGAGGACAGAAGGGGAGATGACAGAAGAAGAGAGGACAGGAGATGAGGGAGCATAGCCTAGTGATAGAGTGCTTGGCTAGCATGCACGAAGCCCTGGGTTTGACTGAGCTGTGGCAGACCACTAGCCTTGACCAAAAAGTGTCCAAGGACAGTACCCAGGCCCTGAGTTCAAGCCCAAGGACTGGCAAAAAGAAAAAGGGGGGGGGTACTAAAAAAGCTCCACCCATACGTCAGGAGAAGTAGCAAAGAAGCTGCTTATAACTGGCCTGCTCACACTGGAAGAACAGGAGGCACTTATGGAACTAAAAACTCCTGCATGGTTGCATAATCTATCTCACTACATTACCATTTGACATTCTAGTTCCAAAAAGGGGATTGGAGCAAGCAGGTAGGAGTCCCCTGCAATTATTCCCCTTGAAGAAACATCAATTTGAACCATCCGTGAAGAAATGATCACAGTAAATGGTTATAACAGAGCAATAGAAAAAGACACACTTAAGAAGGCAAAAAGAAATCTGTTTACTGGTAACAGAATTACACAATGGAAGTCATTCCCTGAGCCCTATTAACTGCATGTTCTCTCATTAGCATTAATTCTGGGGGTCACCAAAAAATAAAATAAAATAAACTCTAGTCTGCTAACAAAGTATTTTCTCTAAATGTTTTTATTTTTCAGATCTAAAAACACCAACAAATAGCCATCAAAATCCCAATGTCATTCTTCACAGACAAAAAATATCAGGCACAGTGGCTCACGAGTAATCCTACCTACTCAGGAGGCTGAGATCTAAGGATTAAGGTTCAAAGCCAGCCTGGGCACAAAAGAACCTGAGACTTTTAACTCCAATTAAACTCTAGAAAATGGGAAGCGGGGCTCAGCTCAAGGGTAGGGCGGTAGCCTTGAGCTGAAGTGCTTAGGGACAACGCCCAGGCTAAATTCAAACCCGCCCCCACCAAACACACACACCAATCTTAAAAGTCATATAGGTGCCAGGGTTTTGACCTAGTGGTAGAGTGCTTGCACAAAGACCCGGGTTCAATTCCTTGGTACCACATTCATAGAAAAAGCTGGAAGTGGTGCTGTGACTCAAGTAATAGAGCTCTAGCCTTGAGGAAGTCCAAGGACAGTGCTCAGGCCCTGAGTTCAAGCCCCAGAACTGGCAAAAAAAAAAAAAAAAAGTCATATGGAGTTACAAAAGAACCAGAACAAAAGAACCAGAATAGCCAAAAAAATGTAATGATAAAGCTACCTACCTTGGGGCCGGGAGTTTGGCCTAGTGGTTAAAGTGCTTGCCTAGCATGCATGAAGACCCGGGTTCGATTCCTCGGTACCACATACATAGAAAAAAGCCAGAAGTGGTGCTGAGGCTCAAGTGGTAGAGCTCTAGCCTTGAGAAAGTCCAAGGACAGTGTTCAGACCCTGAGCTCAAGCCCAGGACTGGCAAAAAAAAAAAAAAAGCTACCTACCTGACTTCATATCATACTACATAAGCCACCATAATAGCAACAACAAAAAAAAAAAACAGTACTGGAACAGATAAGACACAGAAATTAATCCATGCATCTACAGCCATTTGATTTATAACAAACATGCCCAAAATGTATACTGAAGAAAGGATACCCTCTTCAGAAAATGGTGCTGAGAAAACTAGATATCCAAATGAAGAAGACATACTAGATTCCTATCTTTCATCTTGTACTAATATCAACTCAAAAATGGACCAAGGATTTTGATGTAAGACCTGAAACTTTGAAACTAGTACAGGAAAGAATATGGAAAACATACAACTTATTGGCACAGGCAGGAACTTTCTGAATAGAACTCTAGCAACTCAGCAAACATGATGAAGGAATGACAAATAGAATTGCAGCAAGCTAAAAAGCTTTTACACAGCAAAAGATATGGCACTAGGCTGAAAAGACAGCCTACATATGGAATGAGAGGAAAAATCTCTGCCAACTATACTTCTAACAAAGGTTAATTACCACAATATAGAGGGTGCTCAAAATTCTAAATTCCAAAAAAACCAATAACCCAATTAATAAATGGTCAGATAAAATGAATTAATATTTTTCAAGTACAAATCAATAAACACTAGGGTGTCCAAAACAAAATGTACTCTTTATCTCATTTATGTAACTGTAACCTCTCTGTACATCACTGTTATAATCACAATAAGTAAATAAAAATAAGCACATGAAGAAATGCTTAACATCCCTAGCTATACGGGAAATAGGAAACAAAACAACACTAAGAATCCATCTCACTCAAGTCAGAGTGGCTATCATGAAGAACACAAACAAAAATATATGCTAGGGGCCAGGAGCGTAGCCTAATGGGAGAGTGCTTGCCTGGCATGCACAAAGCCCTGGGTTCGATTTCTCAGAAAAAGCCAGAAGCAGCAAGGCACTAGTGGCTCACACCTGTAATCCTAGCTACTCAGGAGGCTGAGATCTGAGGATCAAGGTTCAAAGCCAGCACAGGGAGTAAAGACCAGGAGACTCTTACCTCCAATTAACCACCAGAAAACCGGAAGTGGCACTGTGGTTCAAGGGGTAGGGTGGTAGCCTTAAACAGTGCCCAGAACCAGAATTCACATCCTACACCAACCAAAAAAAAAAAAAAAAGAAAGAAAGAAAAAGCCAGAAGTGGTACTGTGGGGTCAAGTGGCAGAGCACTAGCCTTAAGAAAGCTCAAGGATCATGCCCAGGCCCTGAGTTCAAACCCCAGGAATGGCTAAATAAATAGAAATAAATGCTAGTGAAAACATTCGTGAGAATGTAAACTAGTACAAACACTATGGAAATCAGTATGGAAGTTCCTAAAAAACTAAAAATAGAAAAATCCAGCAATATCACTCGTGAGCAGTTATTCAAAGGAATAAAAAAATCAAGATATAAAAGAAGCATTTGTATTTACTGTAGCACTATTCACAATAGCCAGGTTATAGAAACAAACCAGATGCCCTACAAATAATTAATGGAATATTTATTGCATTCCATTATATAATACTTATTATTCAGTCATAAAGGAGGAAATTAAGTCTCTGCATAAAAATTGATAACCTACGGGGCCAGGAGTTTGGCCTAGTGGTCGAGTGCTTGCCTAGCATGCATGAAGACCTGGATTCAATTCCTCAGTACCACAGAAGTTAAGCTGGAAGTGGTGCTGTGGCTCAAGTGGTAGGGCTCTAGCCTTGAGAAAGCCCAAGGATAGTGCTCAGGCCCTGAGCTCAAGCTCAGGACTGGCAAAAAAAAAAAAAAAAAAAAAAAGACCAAAAGACCGATGATTTGGAAAACATCAAATTAAGCAAAGTAAGAAGCCATTCTAGAAGGTTGCATATTCTCTCTCATATGTGGATATTAGACACAAAATACAAACATCTATGTAAATACATACAAGGTCACATATACATATGACATCAACCTATATAAACACATACACAGGATCATATGTTTATGTTCAACCTAACTAAAACATGGTATACACATAAATGTGAGGTACCATGGTGAAATCACTTCAAACAATTAACAAGCAGCATAACAGAAGAAACATTAGGAAGCCAAAACATGCCTGAACTGGAATGTGGGCAGTAGGAGAGAGGCAGGCAGAAAAGAGAGTGAATATGGTCATAATAATCTATTACATGTTTGAAAAAGAACAAGGAAACTTAAGACTAGTTTGGGAGGGGGAGGGGAAGAGAAAGAAAATAGGAGTGGCTCTGATCAAGATGTGCTGTGCACTGCATCCACAAACTGCAATGTTAAAATGAAACATCTTTATATAACTGATACAGATAAAACTAAAAATAGAAGCCATCTGATACAAATGGTGCAAGTATTTTTTCTCCCATTTTTGTTTTTTTAATCCCTTTTTTTTTTTTTTTGATGGCAGGCCTTGTAATCAGGCCCTGGGTGCTGTCCCTGAGTTTTTTCCCTCAAGCCAAACATTCTACCACTTTGAACCACAGCGTCACTTCCGTAAATTTTGGTATTTTTTTAAAGGCATATATTTCAGTTTAGTAAACTAAATTTTAGATTTATTCAGTTAAAATGCTGAAGACAGCAACCTGCAAGCTCAGTCCCACTGGTTTTAGAGCCAAGCAAACATAAAATCATCAACCATTAGATCCAACACCTAGAATTGTTCTGTTCCAACACAGGAAAAGAGGATTGTTCGTACCTACTGGTGTTACCTCTACATCCAATTACTAAGTCCACTTTCAAAACCACATAGTTACCACAGGATGTACATCAATAGTCATTTCTCCCACTGAGATTTCCCTCCTCTATCTAGCTGGTTACTTGATAGTCTAACGTAAAGCACGTTTTCTTCTATCTGCCTTCACTATTACCTGGAACCTACCGTAAAAAAACAAAACGCAGGCCGGGAATTTGGCCTAGTGGTCAAGTGCTTGCCTAGCATGCATGAAGACCCAGGTTCAATTCCTCAGTACCACATACACATAGAAAAAGCCAGAAATGGTGCTGTGGCTCAAGTGGTAGAGCTCTAGTCTTGAGAAAGCCCAAAGACAGTGCTCAGGCCCTAAGTTCAAGAACCAGGGCCAGCAGTTTGGCCTAATGGTAGAGTGCTTTCCTAGCATGCACAAAGATCTGGGTTTGATTCCTCGGTACATCAAACATAGAAAAAAAGCAGGAAGTGGTGTTGAGGCTCAACTGGTAAAGCTTTAGCCCTGACAAAGTCCAAGGACAGTGCTCAAGCCCAGGACTGGCAAAAAAAAAAAAAAAGCTAAAACTTAGATTACTACCTAGTTGTTCTTATCTCAATATTGGCCTAACTTACTAAGCTACCATGACCATTATAATATACTGCTAGTCAATTCACTTAATAAATAGTTATCTGTAACAGTAAATAAATGAAAACAGCACTGTTCCTGGACATACTGTCTCATATTTGTTTTTCCTTAATCAATCATTTACAAGATCTAGCATACTTCAAGTACAAAAAGCATTAACAGGGACAGTGAGTGTGGCCTAGTGGTAGAGTGCTTGCCTAGCATGCATGAAGACCACAGTACCACATATAAAGAAAAGCCAGAAGTGTGCTGTGGCTCAAGTGATAGAGCACTAAGCCTTGAGAAAACCCAAGGACAGTGCTCTGGCCCTGAGTTCAAGCCCCAGGACTGGCAAAAAAAAAAAAAAGAGAGAGAGAGAGACAGAAAAGAATACAAAAAGACTTTAACTCATAAAATGTTTACCACTCCTTTATTTTCTTCAATACCAATGTAATTTTCTTTTTAGATATTTTTTCCTCACAATTCTATCGGCATCAATTAGTACTACAAGGTGATTTCATTTTTGACATGCCCATACATACACATATAATGTACTACTCCTTTCGTAACTACAACTTAAGATATAAACATCAGGGGCCGGGAGTTTGGCCTAGTGGTAGAGTGCTTGCCTAGCATGCACAAAGACCCGGGTTCGATTCCTTGGTACCACATACTTAGAAAAAGCTAGAAGTGGTGCTGAGGCTCAAGTGGTAGAGTTCTATCCTTGAGAGAAAAAAATCCAAGGACAGTGCTCAGGCCCTGACCTTACGCCCAGGACTGGCAAAAAAAAAAAAAAAAAAAAAAAGATATAAACATCAATAAATGTAACTGTAGTATCTATGCCTAGAGCTAGATTGCACTGCTTGATTTTTTCTTTCCTTTAACATCCTAGAGTCATAAGTATTTTTATTTTGTTGTTATTTATAAATGGTTCTTAACAAATTTTATTCATATTCCAGAATACTTTCATGCAGAGAAATTTTATTTAAAAAGTTATCTAATAGCCAGAAAAATAACTACATAGTGTCATTGCATATATTTAGCAAAGACCAAACCTTTTTTTTACCATAGATCATATTCAATTACTGTTATAATTTGAAATTATATGAAAATAAAGATAAAACACATATTAGCATTATCTATATATTTCTTTATTCAAGACATTTTTGCTTTAGCAAAATGGCTTTGTATTACTTTTCAAAATCAATTACTAAATCTTAATAAAAAGTACCAAATTTGGCCTCAATTATGCACGCAAGCCACAAAAAAGTATATTTTTCTTTTTTTTGCAAACTCTTTTGCTAAAAAGTGGAATTTCTAAAATACGATTTGCACAAAATTAGAAATGCTTATATGTCTTCCAAAGACCTGACATACTTTAACATATTACAGTATATGCATGGCCAAATATCACTGAGTCATACATTCCAGGGTTTTAGTACACTATAAAAACAAATAATTTAGAATCACATGACCATTGATCATAATCAGTACGAAAGATGTTTAAGAATTAGCACAAACAAGGTGGGCACCAGTGCCTGTAATCCTAACTACTCACGAGGCTGAGATCTAAGGATCATGGTTCAAAGCCAACCCCAGAAACTAAAGTCCATGAGACTCTTATCTACAATTAACCACCAGAAGACGGGAAGTGGAAGTATGGCTCAAGTAGTAGAGCACTAGCCTTGAACTGAAGAGCTCAGGGACAGCGCCCAGGCCCAGAGTTCAAGCCTCACAACCAACCAAAAATAAATAAATAAATAAATAAATAAATAAATAAATAAATAAATAAATGAAAAAAATTAACACAAAGAGGCTTTTTAAAGTAACCAATTTTCATGCTAGGCACCACTGGCTCACATCTGTAATCCTAGCTACCCAAAGGGGGCTGAGATTTGAGTATCCTAGGTACTCAGGAGATTGAGATCTAAGGCTTTCTATTTGAGGTCAGCCTAGGCAGGAAATTCCAGGAGATTCTTATCTCCCATTAACCATCAGAAAGCCAGAAATGGAGCTGTGGCTCAAGTGGTAGATCACCAGCCTTAAGAGAAAAAAAATTAAGGACAATGCCCAGACCAAAGTTAAAAGTTCAAGCCCCAGTTATCAGCACATAAAAAAAATTAAGATTTTTTTCAGAAGTTTAACATTAGCTCTAGATTCATGAATCATATCCTTCGATTTGTTTTTTTAGGCATTGATTACTAAAACAGCATACAACATTTCTACAAAAACAGCTTCATGGGCCAGGAGTTGGCCTAGTGGTAGAGTGCTTGCCTAGCATGCACGAAGACACGGGCTCAATTCCTCAGTACCACATACACAGAAAAAAGCCAGAAGTGGTGCAGAGTCTCAAGTGGTAGAGTTCTAGCCTTGAGAAAGTCCAAGGACAGTGCTCAGGCCCTGAGTTCAAGCCCAGGACTGGCAAAAAAAAAAAAAAATAGCTTCATGAAAAACAGGAACTTCAAATGACAAGAATGTAAAACAGGTCCTATCCTGGATGAGGGAACTAGTGGGAGGGGGAAGGTGAATAACAGGGTGAAGGACAGCAAAGGTGGCCAAATACTTTATGAACATGTATAAAAATGGAACAATGAAGCATGCTGAGTTTTAGTTGAGAATGGAAAAAGGATGAGAAAATGATGGAAGGGGTGGGTCTGATCATGGTACATTGTATCCATTATATGGATATTTCAAAATGAAATCTCCTGTACAACTAATCGATGCTAATTTAAAAAATGGTAGAAAACAAGTACAAGTTACTTTTAGAAAGTTATAATTAAATTTTTTTAATCCAAGAAAAAAGTTAGGGTACTTACAGATGTCTGGGACATACTTGACTGTTGTGTGACACTTCCTGTAGGAGATGTAGGTGGTCTTCCACTGGACAAACTTGCCTAAAACAGTACAGTGCAATATGAAAAGCATAAAGTTAAAAGCTTTGTGGAGTAGGACCAGGGGCTCAGGCCTAGCTACTCAGGAGGCTAGATGTGAGTATCCTGGTTTGAAGCCAGTTTGGGTAGAAAAGTCCCTGTGAGACTCTTTATGTCCAATTAACTACTCAGACAACAAAAACAGCTGTGGATCAAAGTGGTAGAGCGAAAGAGTTCAGGGACAGTGCTCAACCCTGAGTTCAAATCCAAAACCAAAAACAAACAAACAAAAAAAACCAACTTTCTGGCACCAGCATAATACAAGACTGCAACAAACCTATATGCATGAAATAAATTTTATGATCAAAATGGCTTAGCCGTTGGCAATCAGACTTAAAAATAAAAGAAATAAAGGGCTAAGAATTTGGCCTAGTGGCAGAGTGCTTGCCTAGCATGCAAGAAGACCCAGATTCGATTCCTTCGTACCACAAACATAGAAAAAAGTCAGAAATGGTGCTATGGCTCAAGTGGTAGAGCTCTAGCCTTGAGGAAAGCCCAAGGACAGTGCTCAGGCTCTGAACCCAAGCCCACCACTGGTCAAAAAAAAAAAAAAAAAAGAAGAAAAGAAAAAGAAAGAAAAAAAGAAAGAGCTGAATAGTAGAATTAAGATGCAACAGCTAATTTTATTTTATTAGCTATAGTCATTGTCAGTTCTGCTCTTCACTAACACTAGGAACATTATGAAAAAGAAGCTGGGCAAAAAGAAAAAGAACCTAAAGCTGTACCAAGAGTCTGTGGGTCCCACTTTGCTAACATTATAAACATACTCTCATTTAAAATTATACCACTGACAAGAAACAACAGCTAATATCTATTTATAACAGAAATAACCTTTTTCAGGTGCAGTCAACTGAGACCCTCATATCATGAACCTTTAGAACTGGAATTTCATGGTTTCATTTTAAATAATGCAACAGTGATGAAAATCTTTTTAAAAGTAAACATTTAACCATAAAATGACTGTGTTATTAGTAAGAATAATGACTGGGTTTTAGAACAATGAATATATGTGCTTTATACATAAAATTTCCGAGGAGACATACATAAACTGTTACAATGACTATCTTTAAAGAATAGGAAAGAGAGGTAGATGCAGAAAGAACTATCTCTATTTCATTTTCCCCTTACTGCTTTATAACTGATTTTTTTTTTTTTTTGTCAGTCATGGGGCTTGAACTTCTGGCCTGGGTGCTGATCTTGAATTCTTCAGCTCAAGGCTAGCAGTCTTCCACCTGAGCCACAGGGCCTCTTCTAGTTTCCTGGGGTTTCTGGTGGTAAACTGGAAACAAGAGTCTCATGGCTAGGTGCAAGTGGCTCACACCTATAATCCTAGCTACTCAGGAGACTGAGATCTGAAGATCACCATTCAAGCCTAGCCCAAGCACAAAAGTCCATGAGACTCTTATCTTCAATTAACCCCCAGAAAACTGGAAGTAGCACTGTGGCTCAAAGTAGTAGAGTGTTAGCTAGGAGATGAAGAGCTCATGGACAGCACACAGGTCACAAGTTCAAGACCCATGACCAACAAAAAAGAAAGGGGGAGCGGGGCTCATGGACTTTCTTGCCCAGGCTGGCTTTAAATTGCGGCCTCCTGAAGTAGCTAGAATTATAGGCATGAGCCACCGGCCCTGTTCTGAGATATATATATATATATATATATATTTTTTTTTTTTTTTTTTTTTTTTGCCAGTCCTGGGCTTGAGCTCAGGGCCTGAGCACTGTCCTTGGACTCTCTCAAGGCTAGAGCTCTACCACTTGAGCCTCAGCACCACTTTTGGCTTTTTCTATGTATGTGGTACCAAGGAATTGAACCCGGGTCTTCATACATGCTAGACAAGCATTCTACCACTAGGCAAACTCCCAGCCCCCTGATATATTTTTTTAAATGAGTGCCAAGCACTCACTGGTGGCTCATGCCTATAATCCTAGCTACTCAGGAGGCTAAGATCTGAAGATTGTAGTTCAAAGCACAAATATCAGTCTCATCTCCAATTAACCACCAGAAAACTGACAGTGGTACTATGGCTCTAAGTGGTAAACTGCTAACTCTTGAGTTGAAAAGCTCAGGGATAGCCCCCATACCCAGAGTTCAAGGACTGACAAAACTCTCTCTCTCACACACACACACACACACACACACACACACACACACACACACACACATTCTCTCTCTCTCTCTCTCTCCCTCTCTCTCTCTCTCTCTCTCTCTCTTTTAAAGGAAACAATTATAATTCATATGCCACTAAGTATTCATTGCTATACCTAGAATACAAATCATGCCTTTAACTCAGCATTTGTCCAATATGGATAAAAATCAGTGAGACCAGGGGAAAACCAAGAGGGGGGTGGGGGGGAGGGTAATGGGACCAAGACATGTGGAAGGGTATCAATGTATGTGAATTAAATGCACCTTCTATCTGGCAAATATCATGTTACCCTTTTATTAAATACAATAAAAAAAATAAAATATAAAAAAAAATCAGTGAGACCAAAGCTCACCATGGACCATCACACTACCTATTTTTCTGCCAATCTTGTCACCTATTAACATAGTCTCTTTAGGAAACTCTGAAACACCCAGTGTACTCAGTTTTCACAATTATGTGACAGGAATGTATACTTTGTCCTCATCAGTTATGGATGTAGCCAGTCTCACCTGCACAGCAGCAAGGCTCTGAAGCTGGGAGCTGCTCAAATGCTGCTGCTGAAGGGCTGCAGTGTGTAGCATCAAGTGCTGCTGCTGAGCCGCATACATCTGCTGCAGGTACTGAGCAGCTGAACTGGGGGGACGATGCAACGCTTGTTGAATGACCTGTAGAAGCCAAATTCCAACATCAGGCAATAGTTTAAATGTCTATCTCTCCTCCCCACCCCCGCCTCGTTACTAAGGATCAAACCCACAGGCCTTGTATATGCTAAGTACTAGTACTAATAAACTATTGCCTCAACTCAAGCCTTATCTTAAACATAAGATGAAGTACAGAAAAAAAAGTTAACATTTTTACTGCTTTATAATCAGTCATTAAATATATTAGTATATTCCCCCTCCCTCCCTCCCTCTCCCTCTCCCTCTCTTTATCCCTCCCCCTCTGTCATCAGAAATGAGCTGGAACTCTGGCCCTGGGCACTGTCTCTGAGCTCTTTTGCTCTTTTGAGCAACAGCTCCACTTCTGGTTTTCTGGTGGTTAAGTGGAGATAAACATCTCACAAAAGACTCTTCTGCCTTGGCTGGCTTCAGCCTTCTAAGTAGGTAGGATTACAGGCATAAGCCACAAGCACTGGGCTTCTATAAGACTCAACTCCCAGTCCCACTATCTACACTCAACATCAAAGAAAGAGAGGAGGAAGGAAGGAGAGAAGAGGGGGGGGGGCAGGGCAAGGCAAGCCAAGGCAGACAGAAGGAGAAATCTTCTTATAGTATTCTTCATACAATGAATTTTAATCTTTTGGCTAAAACTTGATAAAAATTCAGGGCATAGAGCGAGGACTCAGTAGTTGCATACCCAATGCTTTGACATGGTACTGGAAATATAAACACAACCACATAGACATAAAAACATATGACTCAATAGACATAATATTTTATTACACAGATTAATATGTATCTATGACATATAAACCCTCAGCCTAATTTTCATTATGTTCTAAAATCTAAGTGCCAGTGATTGTATATAGATATTCCCTTCTTGAACACTTGTTTGTTAAACATGACATCTGAAATATGATGTAAAAATCAATGTTAATAAATACTTTAATAAATAAATAAATAAAAGTGAAGTAAGCCAAAAAAAAAATTCAGAGCATAGGTATGATTAAGAATACTTTTGGGAGAAAAAAAATACTTTTTCCTTACCCCAATTAGAATTGCCAATATTCTGAACTCAAAAAATGACAGATGCTGGCCGGGTTGTGGAGAAAGAGGAACCCTACTGCACTGCTGGTGGGATTGTAAGCAAGTTCAGCAGTGTGGAGGTTTCTTAAAGAACTGAAAATAGACCTTCCCTATGATCCCACCATATCACTTCTGGGCATCTATCCTGAACATCATAACCCAGGATACAATAAGGACACCTGCTCAGCTATGTTCATCTCTGCACTATTCACAATAGCCAGGCGATGGAAACAACCCAGATGCCCTACTGCAGAAGAATGGATACAAAAAATGTGGTATATATACACAATGGAATTCTACATAGCCAACAGACAAGATAAAATAATGGCATTCGCTGGGAAGTGGATGAAGCTAGAGCGAATCATGTTGAGTGAGATAAGTCAAGACCAAAGGAACAAAAGGTACATGGTATCCTTAATATGTGGATATTAGATCCAAACAGTACAAGAGCAATGACTCAATATCTGGGTACCCAATGTTATGGACATGGTATTGGAGATATAAACATAACTACATAGACATAAAAATCTATGATGGGCTATGTACTCAATAAACATAATGGTTTTTTACATAGATTAATATGTTTCTATGGCATATAAACCCTCAGCTTAATTTTAATTATATTCTAAAATTTCAGTGCCAGTGATTGTATATAGAGATTCCTTTCTTGAATACTTGTTTGCTAAACATGACATTTGAAATATGATGTAAAAATCAATGTTAATAAATTCTTAATACAAAAAAAAAAAGAATACTTATACTGATCCAGAGTTTGGCCTAGTGGTAGAGTGCTTGCCTAGCAATGCACAAAGACCAGAGTTCAATTTCTCAGTGCCACATACATAGAAAAAGCCAGAGGTGATGCTGAGGCTCAAGTGGTAGAGCCCCAGCCTTGAGAAAGCCCAAGGACAGTGCTCAGACCCTGAATTTAAGTCCCAGGACTTGCAAAAAAAAAAAAAAAGACTTTTTCCATGTAGTCACTACAAACTGTAACATTTATCACACTGTCCACGACAGTAGCCTCTAGCCACATGTCTATTAAGCTCTTAAAATAGGATACTACAACTAAGGAACTGGGTTTTACCTTAAACCGAAAACAGTAAATTTCAATTTTATCTCATGTTCTTTTCCCTTACTGGGATTTGACCTTAGGACCTCTGCCCACAGGGTTACTTGTTCAGCTAGAACTTTATCATTTGAGTCATACTTCCAGCTCTACTTTTTTGTGAATGCTACTACTGGGGCTTGAACTCAAGGCTTCATACTCTTGCTTAGTGTGCTTTTGCTTAAGGCTGGCACTCAATCACTTGAGCCACACATACCTCCACTTCTGGCTTTTTGCTAGGTGTCTCGAGGTAAAGCCTCTCATAGGTAGCTGCCTTGACTGGCTTTGAACATTGGTCCTCAGATCTTAGCCTCCCTAAATGACTAGCATTACAGGCATTAGCCATTGCCCAGATAACTTTAATTTCAATTTAAATATCAACATGTATAGCTAGTGCTATGATATAATACATATCTAGATCTATTCAGTAACAAAAAAATCTCAAACACATCATTAGATAAACATAACAGGCTACAAAATAGTTTTAAGATATTCTTACATTAATACATTTGAAAAAACATAAAACTACTGAAGACAAAATAGATTTTAAGGGTTTTTTTTTAGCTTCTTGTTTGTATTTTCCTATAAATGTCTGAAACACTTGTAATAACCATGTATTATACTAAAAGTCATAGGGGGCTGGGAGTGTGGCCTATTGGTACAGTTCTTACTTAGTATGCACAAAGCCCTAGGTTCCATTTCTCAGTACCACATACACACAAAAAAAAGCTAGAAGTGGTGCTATGGCTCAAATGGTAGAGCACTAGCCTTGAGAAAGCTCAAGGACTGTGCCCACACCCTGCATTCAAGCACCAGAACTGGCCAAAAAAAGAAAAAAAAAGAGGCTGGGAAGGTGGCTCGGTGGTAGAGCCATACATGAATGAAACCGTAGGCTTGATTCCTCAGTATCACAGAAACAGAAAAAGCCAGAAGTGGTACTGTGGTTCAAGTGGTAAAGTGATAGCCTCAAGGCTAGCCTAGAGGCTCAGGGACAGTACCCAGGCCCCGAGTTCAAGTCTCAGGACTGGCAAAAAAAAAAATCACAAATTAGGGACTGGGAGTTTGGCCTAGTGATAGAGTGCTTGCCTAGCATGCACGAAGACCGGGGTTTGATTCCTCAGTACCACATACATAGAAAAAAGCCGGAAGTGGTGCTGAGGCTCAAGTGGTAGAGTTCTAGCCTTGAGAAAGTCCAAGGACGGTGCTCAGGCCCTGAGCTCAAGCCCAGGACTGGCAAAAAAAAAAAAAATCACAAATTACCAAGGTTTTTTTTTCCCTTTGGAAATTACTCAACAATCATTTTTATTTTTTTACATGTCAGATTCCAGATGTTAACTGTTTACACACATGAATAAAACTTATTAAAAGAAGGGCCGGGAGTTTGGCCTAGTGCTTGCCTAGCATGCACAAAGACCCGGGTTTGATTCCTCAGTACCACATACACAAAAAACTGGAAGTGGTGCTGTCGCTCAAGTAGTAGATGACTAGCCTTAAGGAAAGCCCAAGGACAGTCAGTGCTCAGGCCCTGAATTCAGTTCCCAGGACTGGTAAAAAAAAAAAAAAAAAAAAAAAAAAAAAAAAAACCTTACTAAAAGGAAATAAAATTACTCCTAAAAAAATTGCTATTTCAAGCTGGGCACCGGTAGCTCACACCTGTAATCCTAACTACTCAGGAGGCTGAGATTTGGGGATCTCGGCTCAAAGGCAGCTCAGGCACAAACGTCCCCTAAGACTCTTTTTTTTTTTTTTTTTTGCCAGTCCTGGGCTTGAGCTCAGGGCCTGAACACTGTCCTTGGACTTTCTCAAGGCTAGAGCTCTACCACTTGAGCCTCAGCACCACTTCTGGCTTTTTCCTATGTATGTGGTACCGAGGAATCGAACCCGGGTCTTCATGCATGCTAGGCAAGCACTTTAACCACTAGGCCAAATTCCCGGCCCCCCCCTAAGACTCTTATCTCCAATTAATCACCAGAAAACCAGAAATGGGGCTACGGCTCAAGTGGAAGAGCACTAGCCTTGAGCTGAAGAGCTCAGGAACAGTGCCCACAGGCCTAGAGTTCAAGCCCCATGATTGACAAAAAAAAAAAAAGCTATTTACAGAAGTGGTGGGGAAAAGCAGTGATATTCACTAGACTATGCTGCAAGCGAACTATACAACTTGTAAGGTAAGGCAGGGGGAAAACCTGGTAGTGAGGAAAGGGTTGACACTGCCCCCAAAGTGATGCATTTATTAACTGACTTCCATAACTATAATCCTTCTCTGTATATCAACTTTATAATAACAATAAAAAATAAAATTTTAATTGCTAGTCATAACTGGTGCCTATGGCATGTAGTCCTATCTCCCTAGGAAGATAACAAATAGAAGAATCACAGTTCAATGCCACCCTGACAGAAAAATCCACAAGACTCTCCAACTCAACTTAAGGATATATATAGTGTACATCTGTAGTACAAGCCACAATGTAAAGCCTAAAATAGGCACATCACTGTTCAGGCTCTAGCCTGGAAAGAAAGAAAGAATATCCTATCTTTTAAAAATTAACTAATCTAGGAGCCAGGAGCATGGCCTAGTGGTAGAGTGTTTGCCTAGCAGGCACAAAGACCAAGGTTCCACTCCTCGGTACCACATACACAGAAAAAGCCAGAAGTGGTGCTATGGCTCAAGTGGTAGAGCACTAGCCTTAAGGAAAAAGCCCAAGGCCCTGGGTCCAAGCCCCAGGACTGGCAAAAAAAAAAAAAAAACTAATCTACAATGCACTAGAATATAACAAAGTGTACAGGATTCTAGCTACTCTGAGGAGAGAAATGAAGGCACAATGCCTAAGTGTCTCTTCATATTTATATAAAACAATATACATACTGAAATAAACTCAAAGAAACAGACTTTTTGGATTTTGTTTTTTAGTTTTTGATGCTTGCCTTCTTTACCTTATGTATGGTATTTTCACGTGTATATATATTTGGGAGGGTGAGGGGCAGGGCATAGAACTTGAGGGAAAAAGGATGAAAATGTACAGTAGTGGAGCTCATTAGACATTGATGAAGTGAACTATTCAACTGAGGGTGAAGATGGGAGGAAGGGAATGCGAGAGAATGAGGGGACAGAAGTCACTGTGTGACTGGAAATGTACTCATTACCAGACTCACGTAATTGTAATCCCTCTAAATCAAGCTACAGTTTTTAAAGTTGTCATATTCATAATCCTACAGCTTATGGATATAACCCAGGATACATGAAACCATAAAGTCATGAACCTATTTATCCAACTCTCAAGAAAGCATGTTTCTGAGAATTGTTTACATACTAGCATGTGCTCATTATCTTATCTCTCCATCTATAAATTATTTTTGCCACACAATCCTGTCACAAAAATCAATGCAAGTTGTTGGTTGCAGTGGCTTACGTCTGTAATCCTAGCTACTCAGGAGGCTGAGATCTGAGGATCACGATTCAAAGCTAGCCCAGGCACTAACGTCTGTGAGACTCTTATCTCCAATTAACCACTAGAAAAATCTGGAAGTGGTGCTGTGGCTCAAGGGTAGGGCAGTAGCCTTGAGCTGAAGAGCTCAGGAACAGCACCCAGGCACAGAGTCCACAACTGAGAAAAAGAAAGAAAGAAAGAAAGAAAGAAAGAAAGAAAGAAAGAAAGAAAGAAAGAAAGAAAGAAAGAAAGAAAGAAAGAAAGAGGGAGGGAGGGAGGGAGGGAGGGAGGGAGGAAGGAAAGATAGAGAATGTGACTTAGCATTCATGAAGCCCTGGGTTTAGTTCCTTGGTACCACACCACATAAACAGAAATAGCCAGAAGTGGTACACTGTGATTCTAATGAGTGGCAGTCTTGAGCAAAAGCAGCTCAGAGACAGTGCCCAGGCTGAGTCCAAGCCCAACGAGGGCAAAAAAAGAAAAAAAAAATTGATGTAAACTTTTGATTGCTTGCTGTAGAAAACTACAAGCCAAGGATTAAGTCATTCAGAATTATATCTTCTGGGTCATATAAATCTGTACATGTTCTTCTAATTTCATAATAAAATTCTAAGAATCAAGTGAAAATAACAAATAATCTATTGGACATTTATTTGTGTCAAAGTACAGTAATTTATTACACTCGATATTATATTTTTGGCATTGAGTAAGTACAAGTAAAAAAACACATTGTGGGGAACAGCCTCAAAGGCTAACTAAGGCCAAATAAAGCCCTCAAACATCTGGGTCTCATCAGTTGCTATGGCCATCTGCCAATATTGATGATTGTAGCTCTGGATTTTTTTTTTTTTTTTAGCCAGTTCTGGAGCTTGAACTCAGGGCCTGAGCACCGTTCTTGGGCTTTCTCAAGACAAGTGCTCTACCACTTGAGCCACGGCACCACCTCCAGCCTTTTCTATTTATATAGTACCAGAAAATCAAACCCAAGGCTTCATACATGCTAGGCAAGCACTCTACCACTAGGCCATACTCCTAGCCCCTGCATTGCTAATTGTGTATGCCTCAAATAATATTATCAATACCCAAATGGCCTGTGGCAGAAAAAAAAAGAATCCCCACCCCTGTTCTTCAGGAACAAGATGGTAAAGGGAATTCACAGGACTGAAAAAGAAAGCTGAAAGATTAAACTACTTAGCAATTCAATACTGGTTTCACTGAATGTTGAGAAATAATTCAGTGATTTCAGAGCTACTGGTTAGCTATAACTACATCTTCATATCTCTAATAACATTTTTATTATATGCAACTTAAGTGAAAACTAAAGAATAAAACGATTTATTAAAGTATCAGCTCACTTATATGCTCAAAGATCTAGGTACTCTTTCTGTATCAGTTGCCTCAGCAAAGACAAACATCAAAAGCACACTCTGTAATTCAGAATGTGAAGTTTGAGTTTCTGCTGAGCTGGCTGGTTCTCTGACAATTGTGATTCTACTCTACAATGATTTCAGAATTGGAAATCCTAAAACACAGAAGTAGACATTTCACTGGGATATCCACCACAGAAAACTGAAGCAGAGGGAAAAGGTATCAAACAGCTAAGAATGCAATTATGAGAGGAAAGGAATATGGCTCAGCAGTAGAAGGCTTGCCTAACATCCACACACACCTGGGCTTGATCCCCAACACTGCCAGAAAAAAGAAAAAAGGAGCAGAAGGGGAAAGGGAAAGAAAGGAAAAGGGGGAGAGGAAGGGAGAGGCAAAAACAATGCAATTACAAGGACATTAAAAAATGCAAATGGCATAAAGAAAAAACAAGAATTTACAAAATGAAAAGGTACAAACTCTAAAGTCAGAGAACTTACTACTAAAGCTTAGGTAAGTTTCATTAGCTTCTCTAAAACACTGGTTTCCCCATTTGCAAGATGAAAATCATAATTCTTCTTTATATAACTATAGTGAGGATTAAAACAATCCACATAAAGCTAGGCGCTGCGCTGGTGGTTCACACCTGTAGTCCTAGCTAATCAGGAGACTGAGATCTGAGGATCACATTTCAAAGCCAACTCCAGTGATAAAGTCCGTGAGACTCTTATCTCTAATTAACCACTAGAAAATCAGAAGTGGCGCTGTGGCTCAAGTGGTAAAGCAGTATCCTTGAACTGAAGAGCTCAAGGACAGTGCCCAGGCCCAGAGTTCAAGTCCCATAATCAAAAAAAAAGCTTTTAAGTGCTGACACATAACAACTGATCATTTCATACTATTACTGTTCATTAGGTACCTATAATGTTCATTGGGTATCGTACCCACACTGTCCTAGATGTGTCCATCACGTCCCTACAACAACTCGTGAAGTAGAAAGTAAGCTCATTTTACTATTCCTTGAAACTCAAGGAGTGTAATGATAACAACAAAAAATTCAAGCAGCAGATCACACCACAATACTCATACCCTTATATGCAACACTATATTGCCTCCATTTTTATAAAGTTCAACTTAGTAAACTTTACTTTCTCAACTAAGTGGTCTTTAACTTACTTTTCTATCACTGTTTCTAAGAGCCGTACAACCCCTGCATGAGTCCTAGGCCACCTAGATCTAAAATAAACCTCTTAACACATTTACAAGACCCGAAATCATTGTCATTTGTGTATATTCTAGACTCCACTATAAAAATATCTCCAAACTGGCCGGGAGTTTGGCCTAGTGGTTAAAGTGCTTGCCTAGCATGCATGAAGACCCGGGTTCGATTCCTCGGTACCACATACATAGAAAAAAAAAAAAAAGCCGGAAGTGGTGCTGAGGCTCAAGTGGTAGAGCTCTAGCCTTGAGAAAGTCCAAGGACAGTGCTCAGGCCCTGAGCTCAAGCCCAGGACTGGCCAAAAAAAAAAAAAAAAAAAAATACCTCCAAAACCTAAAGCCTACCCTTATCAATATGATTATTAAGTAACTCTGTTGGTTATTTATGACATTTTCAATTTATTTTTGTTTTTGACAGTCCTAGAGATTGAACCCAAGGACTTTCTCATTCAAGGGAAAGTACATCATTGAGCTACCTCATCAGCTAAATATTATCAATTCTAACTATACTTGAGAATATGAACCAATCAATACATGCATCCTGCTTAAGCAAAAATGTAGTATAACATTCTAAGTTTTAGCCTTATAGCTGAAATACCTGCACAGCATGTCGGTCTGAACCACTGTATACAGAAATCTGTGGCTGCTGCATTCGTGAGGAGGACGTGGTGATGGTGGTGGTGGTGGTGCTACTGGCTGTTGTTGATACAGA
This sequence comes from Megascapheus bottae, assembly GCF_031878675.1. Classification (NCBI taxonomy): domain Eukaryota; kingdom Metazoa; phylum Chordata; class Mammalia; order Rodentia; family Geomyidae; genus Megascapheus; species Megascapheus bottae. Next base: position 23,761,996 of record NC_143509.1, read on the forward strand.
AGATGCTCCAGGGTTTGGCTCACTATCCATAGCTGTACTGTGGTCCTTAAATCTGTCAGATAACACAAAGCATTTGCATTGATAAAAGCACTATCTTATGAGTTTTAAAAAATATGAATTCCAATGTCAAACACATGTTGTTTATCTTTATAATTCCTGGCAAAGATTAGAAAGATTGGAGTTCCAGGTTAGCCTAGGTATAAAATAAGACCTTATCTCAATCAATACCTGGATGAAGTGGTGTATGTCTGTCATCCCTCTATATGAGAAGTATAAATAGGCAGACTGTAGTCCAGGCTTGCCCTGGAATACAAACAAATCCCTATTAAAAATATGAGGAGCTGGCACAGTGACTCATGCCTGTAATCCTAACTACTCAGGAAGCTGAAATCTGAGGCTCAAGGTTCAAAGCCAGCCCAGGCACAAAAGGACCTAAGACTCTTATCTCCCATTAAACTCTAGAATGGAAAGTGGGGCTTGGCTCAAGGGTGGAGTGGTAACCTTGAGCTGAAGAGCTCAGGGACAGCACCCAGGCTGAGTTCAAGACCCATGACCCTCCAAAAAAATAAAATAAAATAAAATAAAAAATATATATATATGGACAAGGAGCGAAGCCTAGTGGTCCAGTGCTTGCCTAGTATGCATGAAGCTCTGAGTTCGATTCCTCAGTACCGCATACACAGAAAAAGCTGGAAGTGGCACTGTGGCTCAGGTGGCAGAGTACTAGCCTTGAGCAAAAAGTGTCCAAAAAGGACAGTGCCCAGGCCTTGAGTTCAGCCCCAGGACAGACTAGCACAAAACAACAAAAAAGAACTATACAGAGAATGTTTAATAGTTAATATCTACTACGTGTGAGTTTAAATAATTAGTATACACACCCCAGGAACACATAATTCAGATAGTCTTAACTTGATGCTTGTTTTTTGCATTACTGGATAATGAGGCATTTTGAACCAAACCAGATGGTTAAGAAAACACTAAACTACCCAAGAAAACAACATCATTCTTTTAAAATAATTCTTTGAGATAGGTTTCAGTGGCCCATACCAACAATCCTAGCCACTCAGGAGGCTGAGATTTGAAGATCTTGGTTCAAAGCCAGGCCAAACAGGAAAAGTATGTGCAACTCTTATTTATAACTACCTAAAAAGCCAGACGTAAAATTGCAGCTCATGTTGTAAAGATCTACCCTTGAGCAAAGAGTTCAGGACTAGTACCCAGGCTCTGAGATCAAGCCACAGGACACCAAAATAAATTTTTTTTGCCACCTTAAAATAGTAAAAAAATAATAATAATTAATTTATATATGGCTTTCTGTCAAATCTCCTAATAACTGAGTTTTGCTTATGGGCACATTAGTGCACCTGGGGGAACAAGAGCAGCACCTCACACATCTTTGCAAACATTTACCCCAAAACTTGAAACCAGCAGCCTGGCACCGGCAGCTCACACCCATAATCCTAGCTACTCAGGAGGCTGAGACCTGAGAATCTTGGTTCAAAGCCAGCCTGGGCTCTAAAAACAGTAAGACTCTTATCTCCAATTAACTGCAAGAAAACTGAAAGCAGTGCTGTGGCCCAAGGAGGAGGGCGGTAGCCTTGAGCTGAAGAGCTCAGGGACAGTACCCAGGAGCAGAGTTCAAACCCCATGACTGACCAAAAAAAAAAAAAGCATAATTAATTTTCCTCATGTACAGACAGTACATTTCTAGAAGCATGCTTTCCAATATTAATATTATAATCTTATTTTGTGGTACAATTTTTCACCCAATAGAGAACCCCTATATGCCTGTATTTTAATAAATTCAAACATTTAAAGCCAACCACAATGGCTTCTCATATTGTTAGAAACTATAAGTTTTGTTTTGTTTTGTGGGGGAGTGGTTGTGGGGCTTGAACTCAGGGCCTGGACGGTTGTCCCTGAGGTTTCTACCACTTTGAGCCACAGTTTTTTTGGCCATTAATTGGAGATAAGAATCTCATAGGGACTTTTCCATTTGGGCTGGTTTCAAACCATGATCCTCAAATCTCAGCCTCCTAAGTAGCTGGGATTATAGACATGTGCCACTGCACCACCAGACTGAAGATAGTTTTTATAGGGTCAGAAATACACATTGGTTACACCTTCTCTTATGGGTCTCTTCTAACAAACACATCTTGACTCACGTCACACAGACAGCACTGACAAGAACTTAACGTTTTCTTTTGGAGGGAGGGAGGACCAAGTAAGCAGACACTATTCTTTTTATGTTTTCTTAAAAAATTAGCTTTATGTATAAATGTTCTTTGTTGCTATATATCACCATGTGTAAACTGTCCTTTTAGGCTATGGGAAGCAAGTGTAAACACATCCACTTCGTTTAAAGACAGAATCTTTCTTTGTGACTAGATCCTCCAGCCTTGACCTCCCTGAGTGCTGGGGTTACAGGTGTGCCCCACCACCTGGGCTTGAATTTCCCAACTTGTAATATGCAAATGAAAGGGGAAAAAAGGAAAAGGTGTTCACTTTTTTTTTAAATTAGAAAGTAAATTAGACATTTGTACGCTATCATTTGTTTTTGGGTTTTTTTTTTTTTGGCCAGTCGTGGAGCTTGAACTCAGGGCCTGAGCACTGTCCTTGGGCTTTCTCAAGGCTAGAACTCTACCATTTGAGCCTCAGCACCACTTCCAGCTTTTTGCTATGTATGTGGTAACCCAGGAACCGGACCCGGGTCTTCGTGCATACGAGACAAGCACTCTACCACTAGGCCAAACTCCCGGCCCCTATGCTATCTTTTTCAAACTGATCTTCCAATCACGAAATCACAGTCTTGTACATTAACTGTCCAACATGGAGAATCAGTAGTAGATATGACCAACTTTTTACCAAACTACTGCCCGTCAAAACACTTCCGCACCATGTGCCACGCAGTGCCAGCTTAAATTGTGATCTGTTTGTCTGCAAAGCCAAACACGATGCATGTTAAGTAAGCAACCAAACAGTTCTGACTTCTAACCAAACATGGACACAGAGAAACCGAACAATCGAGCCATTAAGTCTAAACGTGGGTGTGTGCAACTGGACAAATAACACCGTATTCCATTCCGAGGCCTGGCACGAAAGGGCAATTTTTGGTCATTCCAATTAATCAATTAAAATAACAGCAAAATACCACTGGCCGAGCAGAAGGGGCCTACCCAGAAAAAAAAAAAAAAAAGCGGTAACTTTCAGAGTCCCTAGGTGAGTCACACCAGAATGAGGCCCTGAGGAAGGCGTCCACCCCGCTGCAGCCCGAGGCCACGGGAATCCAGATCCTTTTCCGCTCGCTGCTCTCAGGCCTCCCCGGCGCCGCCGTGGCTCTCAGTTTACCTCGGAGCTGCCTCCCCCTCAGGGGGCTGTGGCGGAGCAGGCGGGGCGGCCGAGCCTCGGGGTTCCCCGGGCCGGAGGGGGCGGGCGGCCAGGCCTCGGGGTCCCCCGGCTGCGGAGCGGGGCGGAGGCCTCGGCCTTGCTGCAGGGCCCGCCGGACCCGCTCGGCCTCCAGAGCCTCCGGCTGCGATGACAGCGCATGGACGGCCCACCCGGGCTGCTGCCCCGTCAGACCTCGGCGGGCCCGGACCCCGGAGGCGACGCTGAGCGCCGGGGCCGGCTGATCCCGGATCAGATCAGACGGCGGAGGTGGCGCACCCGCCGGGAGGGTTCACCTCACCGGGAGGGCTCCTGCACGATAAAGTGGCTCTCGAGTCTCTCCTACACCACGGCGATGGAGGCCTGACCTCTCCCTCGAGGGGACGTGTCGCGGCTCCCGCCAGCTCCCCCCACGAGTACGACATCAGTCACCAGCAAGTCACTCACTCCGCTTCCGCCATCTTCTCTCCTCCATCACTAACAGTGGCTGCGCAAGCGCCCCCCGGCGGCGCGCGGAGGGGGCGGGGGCGGGCCCTGGAGGGAGGTCACGTGGGTCCCGCGTTGCCAATCACCGCCCACCTCCGCCCGCGCTCCCGACATGACCAGGCGCGCGCACGCGCACACACACACACACACACACACACACACACACACACACACACTCTCTCTCTCTCTCTCTCTCTCTCTCTCTCTCTCTCTCTCTCTCTCTCTCTCTCTCTCTCTCTCTCTCTCTCTCTCTCTCTCTCTCTCTCTCTGCCCCCCCCCTCTTCTCACTCTTCTCTCCCTCCCTCTGTCTCCCGCCCTTACCCCCCCCTTGCCCTCTTTTCATTTACCCCGAATCTATAGCAAATAAGGAACAAGTTCTGCCAACTGTCGGCGGCAGGGTCTGGTGTTGAGGTCCAGCCAGCTGTCTGTCCTGTCTGTCGGTCTGCCCTCCCGGGTCAGAGGTCGTGTTCACTCCCCTGACAGCCCGTGGCCTGACAGGCCTCCCTGCTTTGACACACTGTGTGGAGCTCAGGTGGTGTAGTCCTAGCTTCAGGAAGCGGACATCTGAAGATCGCGGTTCAAAACCAGCCGGGACAGAAAAGGGTCTGAGACTTACCTGCACTTAACCAACAAGCATCTGGAAGTGGGGCTGTGATTCAAGTGTTAGAGTGCCAGCCTTGAGTGAAGAAGCTAAGAGACAGTGCCCAGGTCCAGTTCAAGCATCTATTGAAAAAATAAATTAAAAAAAAAAAAAAAAAAGATGGGCCAGGAACGTGGCCTAGTCATAGAGTGCTTGCCTAGCATGCACAAAGCCCTGGGTTGGATTCCTTGGTACTCTACACACACACACACAATTGGGGTGCTGTGGCTCAAGTGGTAGAGCACTAGCCTTAAAAAGGCCCAAGGACAGTGCCCAGACTCTGAGTTCAAGTTCCAGTACTGGCAAAAAAAAAAAAAAAGAAAAAAGACATAATGATATAAATACATCTTAAAGTATAGTGTAATTGAAAAAGAAGTATTCTTAACATTAGAAATCTTGTTCCAAGCTGTGCGTAAGGGAGAACACTTCCTGTGTAGGCTTTAATTATCCTTTACCTTGTTTTCCTACCTGATGACATCGTCCTTGGTTTTCTAAAATCCATCTTCCTATCTGGTGGAGTGTCCTTAACCCTCCTTACATTTACTCCTAGAATTCACTGGAAAAGACACTCAAAACCAAAACCAACCTGGGCACTGGTGGCTCACCCCTGTAATCCTACCTCCTTGACCACCACCCTCCCCCAAAAAATCCCTATGACACACTCTTACCTCTAATTAACCACTAAAAAAAGGCAAAAAAAAAAAAAAAAGCAAAAACAAAAAACAATGAAGTGGAATTGGGGCTCAAAGTGGTAGTGGTAGAACACTAGCCTTGAGCAAACACTTTGCTCAACTACAGTGCCCCCAGTTCAGGCTCCACAACTGACATACGCACACTCCCAAAACAGCAGATATTTAAATGCAAGATGTTAGGAAGGCAACCTCCTCAAGAGACTGAGATATGTGAATGGTGATTCTGAGTCAGGCAACAGACCAATCCCAGACTCTTACCTTCAATTAACCATCACAAAAAAAAAGAAGTGGAGTTGTGGATCAAGTAAGTTAGAGCCCTCAGACAAGGCAGAGGGAAAGAGAAAACCTAGCAAGCAAGTACTAGGACTGGCAAAATAAATAAATAAATAAATAAATAAATAAATAAATAAATAAGAGCATAGGGCTGGGAATGTGGCTTATTGGTACGATGCTTGCCTAGCATGCATGAAGCCCTGATTTGAATCCTCAGTACCACATACACAGAAAAAGCCAAAAGTGATGCTCAAGTGGGAGAGTGCTAGCCTTGAGTAAAAGAAGCTCAGAAACAGTGACCAGGCCCTGAGTTCAAGCCCCAGGACCAGCAGAGAGATCAGGTTAATATTACTTTTTAGAAACAAATAATTTGTCACAATAGGAATGGAAAAAAGTTAAATGTTTTAGTTTAAAAAAAGCCAGGCATCCTCAGTAGATGATTGGATCAACAAGATAGTGGAATTTCTATGCTGCCATCAGAAAGGACGACATCACCCCATTTGTAAGGAAATGGAAAGACTTGGGGAAAAAATCATATTAAGTGAAGTAAGTCAGACCCCAAGGAACATAGGCTCAATGGTTTCCCTCATTTGTAATCATTAGTACAAAACTTGGACTCTCCTAGCAGAGGATTACAATAGCTCAAAACCTAGACACATAAGGCCATATGGGATGAAGCTAAATGAAAGGACCTCCAGGATATGGAAATAAGAGCTATATAATGAGTGAATGTTGTTCTTAATGTACTGTTATTTCTCATCTCTTTTGTTGTCCCTTGGTTATTCGCATCTTGTTACAGTATCTTACCTTGTTATCTGGTATATTGTATATATGTTTATTTGTTTATTTGGAATAGGAAAGGGAAGGGGGGAAATGAGATGAGGGGGCAGGGGGAGAGAAATGGGGACAGAAACATGAGAAAGGATATCAGTGTGTGTGGAGTAATGCTCCTTCTATCTAACGAATATAACTGTAACCCCTCTATTAATTACAATAAAAAACATTTAAATAAAAAATAAAATAAAATAAAAAATCCAGGCATCAGACTAGGCATGGTGGCTCATGCCTGTAATCCTAGCTACTCAGGAAGCTGAGATCTGAGGATCAAGGTTCAAAGTCAGCCCAGGCACAAAAGGACCTGAGACTTTTATCTCCAATTAACCTCTAGAAAACGGGAAGTGGGGCTTGGCTCAAGGGTAGGGCAGTAGCCTTGAGCTGAAGAGCTCAGGGACAGTGCCCAGGCCGAGTTCAAGCCCCATGATCCACCAAAAAAAAAAAAAGCCAGGCATCCATGGCTTATACCCATAATCCTAGCTACTCAGGAGGCTGAGACCTCGAGATTCGAAGCTGGACCTGGCAGAAAAGTCCAAGAGCTTTTATCTCCAAAATAACGATCAAAAAAGCAAGGATGGAGGCATAGCCCAAATGGTAGAATGTCTTCTGAATAAGCAAGCTGAAAGATCAAGAGACTCTGACCTCACACAGCTATAATGGGCGATCAGGAAAGGGTAAGAGAGAACAGGACTTAGTTTCAACCCAGGAAAAGTGATGTGTCCTATAGTAGTAAATACTCAACAAAATGAGAAAGTAGAACTTAGATTCTTCGTTGCATCAATCCTATGTCAGGGGCTCACTAATTGTCTGTGTCTGTGGTTACTGTTTAGGACAGTATTAGAGCTTTGTCACTATCACAGATAGTCCTGGGAAGAATGGATCTGGACTAAAGATCAGCCCAAGGCCAGATCTCACCTGCCACTTGTCTTTGAATAAGCCATCAAGCTAAGTTTATTTGATTTTTGTATTATTTTTTGCCAGTCCTGACACTTGAATTCAGGGCCAGAGCACTGTCCTTGGGCTTTCCTCAAGGCTAGAGCCCTACTATGTAAGCCACAGCACCACTTGCAACTTTTTCTGTGTATGCAGTACTCAGAAATCAAACCCAGGGCTTCATGCATGCTAGGCTAGCACTCTACCACTAAGCCACATTCCCAGCCCATTTTATAATAATTTCTAATTTTATGGCAATTAGGAACAAAAAGTTACTTTTTAAAACCACCCTGCACATTCCTTTATGTGTTGTCTAAAAGCTGGTGTTGTGTTACAAGGACAGAGTTGATCAGCTGTGAACAGACTACCATGCTACCGTGTACTATCTGGTTTGCTGTCTATCCTCTAGATCTCTGATCACCCCACCCCAGGCCCTTTCCGAGTAGTCAGAGTAGCTCATTCTTTGTCTTTTTTCCCACCTAGATCATTGGTATTGTGACAGGAGGCCATCTGATGAGACAAGAAAGCCAGCAGACCCAGATTTAAATAATGGGCTCACTACTGTATGAAATTTCATTTTATAATGTGAAAATGGAAGATAATACCTTGAAAGACTGGAAAAAGGGTGAATGTAATATCTAAAAGAAAGTTGTCTTTCTCTTTACCCCACCCCCCTTTTTTTAATGTGCTGGGTGGGCATGAAATCAGGGCCTCTCTCTGTAACTCAGCTTTTGTGCTCAATACTACTTGAACCACACCCCTACTAATGGCTTTTGCTGATAAATGGGAGTTATGGGTTTGGAGGACTTGTCTGCTAAACTAATTCTTCTCTGTCAGACCAAGATTTTCAGAGTAGCTGGGATTATAAGCATGAGCCACTGGTGCCTGACTGTCTTTTACTTTTCCAGGGTTTTCCTTCTTCTAGATTTGTTCAAGAAGTATTATTGAATGTCCTTGAAAGAAATGAGAGCAAAGTACTTTTTACTAAATCACATAACAAGGAAACTAAAAACAAAACTGCCATCCCTGCTATTTCTCATCTTCTCTTGCAAAAATCGGTGTGATAATCTTGTGCTTATCAGACTTACATTCCTTTATATATCTGTGGATGGCACCATACATAGTGGACATATCTCCCCAGTGTTGAAGTGTGTCAACCCAGAGCCCCAAAACTGGAAGGGCCCTTAAAAGTCATGTAACTAACTACCTTGAGTAAGAATTGGCAAAGGCAGAATTTGGACTCTTATCTCTTATCCACTTGTCCACTTTCTTACCATGTGCCACAGGTCCTTAGTACAAGTATGCAGACTCTCAAGAACCCTTTGGGGCTGCTATATACTCTCATTTCCTTTCTGCCTTTATACTTAGTGTTTGTTTAGATTGTTAGAATCAGAGATACTTGAATTCTCATTCTGCCACATGAAAGTGCTGTTCCTTGCAGCCCTATCAGTTCATAAGCTCACAAGGGCATAGTATCAGAGTAAACATAAGCTCATCAACATACAGACAGTTCTGGGCATGGGTGGCTCACATCTATAATCCTAACTACTCAGGTGGCAGGGATCTGAGCATAATAGTTAAAAGCCAGCACAGGCAGAAAAGTCTGTGAGACTCTTACCTCCAGTTAACTACCCAAAAGCCAGAAATGGAGGCACGGCATAAATGGTAGAGCACAAGGCTTAGACAAAAAAGCGAAGGGATGGCACCAGGTCCCGAGTTCAAGCTCTAAGACACACACACACACACACACACACACACACACACACACACACTCCTGTAATACTTCACCATCTCTATTGTTACCAACCTAAAGCAAACCACCATCTCTCTCCTGGAACACAGCAATACATTCCTCAAAGGTCATCTACTTTGAGTTTTGTTCCTTTACAATCTGTTCCACACACAGCAGCCTAAAGAAGAAAGGCAAGATGGAGTGAATTGCTGTCTTGCTAAAATGTTCCATCACACTTAGGCTAGAGCCCTGGATTTTCACCATGGCCCTTTGAGATTCTGGGTGACTTTTCATGCTTAGTCTGCTCCAGGCTGCATTACCATTACTTTTCCTTATCTCTGGCTCTTACCTCAGCCAGGAATATCCTCCCAGGGTCCTTACCTCCTCATTGCCATACTTCATCTGAGCTCCTGTTCACACATCATGGAGAGCATTCCGACCACTTATTCTGATACATCCCCCATCACCTCACTCTTCCCCTACCTCGCCAGCTTTTCTTCCTCATGTGCCCATGGAGCAGACATTCGATCATGTATATATTTATTTATGGTTTCTTCCTACCTACAAATTTTAAGCACCATGATTTCTCCACTGTTGTATGCTTGCTATTAAGTTCTTAATAAGTAGACATTGAATGAAGTACATACTCTAAAGGTGATATAATTTATTATTCCACTTCTATTAAAGTATATCTACAAATAAAGCAGATTAGAGGTTGCCAGTGGTTGTAGAGGGAGTAGATTTGAAAATGACTGCAGAGCTGGGAATGTGGCTTAGTGGTAGAATATTTGACTGGCATGCATGAAGACTTGGGTTCAATTCCTTAGTACCACATAAACAGAAAAAGCTGGAAGCGGTGCTGTGGCTCATTGGTAGAGTGAGCACTCAGTGTCCTGGCCCTGAGTTCAAGCCCCAGGACAGGCAAAAAGAGATGGGGGGAGGAGAAAACAGAAAATAATTGCAAAATTGACATGGACTACTTTTTGGAGTAATGAATATTTACTCAAATATGTATATATATATACTTACACATATACATATATATACACATATACATGTGTGTATACATATACATTTTTTGCCAGTCCTGGGCCTTGAACTCAGGGCCTGAGCACTGTCCTTGGGTTTTCTCAAGGCTAGAGCTCTACCACTTGAGCCATAGCACCATTTCTGGCTTTTTTTATGTATATGGTACCGAGGAATCAGACCTGGGTCTTCGTGCATGGTAGGCAAGCACTCTACCACTACGCTAAACTCCCGGCCCACATATACATTTTTTTGAGACAAGATCTTGCTAAGTATCCCGGATGGTCTTGGTCTTATGATCCCTCTCAGTCTTCTCAACGCTGGGATTAAAGGCATGCTCACTATGCCCATCTACTCTTGGCTAATATTGAACAACCTGGAAAAATACTCCAGATTTGTTAGGAAGAGTGGATTGCTTTTGGGCTGTTAGAAATATGATACTGAGTTGGGCTCAGTATCATAGCTCATATCAGTATCATAGCTACCCAGGAAGCAGAGATCTGAGGATCAACAATCAAAGCAAGTCAGCAGGCAAATCTGTTGGTAGATTCTTATCTCCAATTAACTAGGGGGGGAAAAGCTGGAAGTGGAGATGTGATTCAAGTGGAAGAAAGAAAGAAAGGAAGAAAGAAGGAAAGAAAGAAAGAAAAAAAAGAAAGAAAGAAAGAAAGAAAGGAAAAGAAAGACAAATTGACATGGAACACTTATTGCAAGTTAAACAGTACAGTGTGTTAGGTTTCTGTCACTATTATAAAATACCTGAGCCAAACAACGTCCAAGGAGAAAAAGTTTATTCTGGTTCATGATTGCAGAGATTTCATCCCATAGCTGCCTGGTCCAGGTTGCTTCTAGGCATATGGTGAGCGAGAATTTCACTGAACAAATGTGTGAAGTATGTGGTAGAGGAAAGCTACTCTTCCTAGAGGCTTGCAAAGAGAAAAAGAAGTGGGAAGGGGGAAGAAGAAAGAAAGAGAGGGAGGGAGGGGAGGAAGAGAGGGAGATGGATATTTAGTACAATTTGAATCACATATGTTATTTTGTGTAGTTTCGTTTACTTCAGTGTTTTCAAGGTTTCTGTACAATGTAAAATGTTTCAACACTCAGTTTTGACAGCTGAATACAATTCCATTGTGTGGATATAAAACAGTTTGTTTTGCTATTCATTTCATGGACACTTATTTTCCCACTTTTTATTAGGAATAGTGTTCACATGAACATTTATATACAAATTTTGTTTGTTTATTTGTTTTGGTGTGCGAGTCCTAAGTTTTTCTAGTCAAGGTGAACACTCTACCACTTGAACCACAGCTCTATTTCCTGCCTTTTTTTTAGTAGTTGATTGAAGATAAGAGACTTTGAAGATCACAGACTTTCTTTCCAGGACTGGCTTCAAACTGTGATCCTCATATGTTTGTACAGCTGTTGAATATTTTTAATTTTCTTGATAATTGCTGTGCTTTGAATGTTTCTCCTAAAAGTTCTTTATCCTCAACTTCGTATGTTAATGAGGTTTAGAAGTATAGCCTGATTGGGATTAGGTCTCATGGGCAGTGCTCCCATGTGAAGAGGGAGAGACCTAAGCCTGCACTTGCTCTGTCTCACCATGTGATAACCCTCTATCACATTATGATGCAAAAACAAAGCCCTTGTCTGATCTGATCTCAACCCCATGTTATTAGACTGGTCAACCTTTAGAACTATGAAACAAATAAACTTCTATCCATTACCTAGGCTCAGGTTTTTGTGATAGCTATAGAAAATGGTTTGAAAAAGATATACACCCAGCAGTGGAATTCATTGGTCACATAGCAGCTCCACGTTTAATATCTTGAAGAGCTGTCAAACTGGGTTCCAATAAGGAATCTGAGTTCAAATTTCTGAACATCAGGTAAGGTTGTTATTATCTATCCCCAGCTCTATTGACATATAGTTGATCATTGCCTTTTTTTTTTTTTTTTTGTGAGAGTATGAGACAGGCCTGTGACTTGGACTCAGGGACCTAGGTGCTGTCCGTGAGCTTTTTTTTTTTTTGCCAGTCCTGGGCTTGGGCTCAGGGCCTGAGCACTGTCCCTGGATTTTCTCAAGGCTAGAGCTCTACCACTTGAGCTACAGCACCACTTCTGGCTTTTTGCTATGTATGTGGTACCGAGGAATCGAACCCAGGTCTTCGTGCATGCTAGGCAAGCACTCCACCACTAGGCCAAACTCCCGGCCCCTCCCTGAGCTTTTTTGCTCAAGACTAGCTCTCTACTACTTTAGGCACAACTCCACATATGGCTTTTTGAACTGTAATCCTCAGATCTCATCCTTATGAATAGCAAGGATTACAACCATGTGCCACTGGTACCTGACTTTTGCCTTTTTATTATTGTTTTACCTATCTAATGATTTTGAAGTAGTGTCTCATTGTGATTTTTTTACCTATACTTTCCTAATGACTAATATCTTTTTATGTTTTTATTACCTCTCTGTAAATATTTTTGAGAAATGCCTGTTCAAATTTATTGCATATAAAGAGAATCAAGGGAATTTTTTATTCTTTAACAGTATGAGCCAGTTATCTATTTTAGATATACTATTATCTTTCATATGCAATTTTCAATTATTTTCTTTAATTATTATTATTATTATTATTATTATTATTATTATTATTATTTGTTGCAGTACTAGGATCTGGAATCAGTTTGTTTGCTGTGCTGGTACTTTATCACTTGAGCTATATCTCCAGTCCTGCTTTCTGCTAGTTATTTTTTTTTGAGACAAAGTTGGAGACAGAGTCTCACAGACTTTTCTACCCGGAGTGACTTGAAACTTTGATTCTGGAGATTTCAGTCTCCTGTGTAGCTAGAATTACAGCTTTGAACCACCAGCACCTGGCTTTGGATAGCCTTTTTCTCTTTTCCTTCCTTTCCCTTCCCTTCCCTTCCTTCCCTTCCTCCCTCTCTCCTTTCCTTTTCCTCCCTCCCTCTCTCCCTGTTCTGTGTCTCCCACTCTCGTGTGAATATTCAACTGTCTCAGTATCATTAGTCCAGAACTACAGGAAAACTGTCATCGTGACCTTATCAGATATTTTAAATCAAATATTGACACTGCTCTGCTACAGTGAGCTCTTGAGGGCAAGGATTTTGTTTTCTTTCCTTTATGTTCAGCACAGGACTAGGACATAGTACACCCTCAACAAACATATTCTATCACTGAAAAGCTAATTGGGAATTTCTAATATCAACCCATAAAAACCAAGTGTAGGGCCGGGAGTTTGGCCTAGTGGTTAAAGTGCTTGCCTAGCATGCATGAAGACCCGGGTTCGATTCCTCGGTACCACATACATAGAAAAAAGTCAGAAGTGGTGCTGAGGCTCAAGTGGTAGAGCTCTAGCCTTGAGAAAGTCCAAGGACAGTGCTCAGGCCCTGAGCTCAAGCCCAGGACTGGCAAAAAAAAAAAAAAAAAAAAACCAAGTGTAAGCCCTACTAGGTTCTAGGGAAGGTTTGTTTGATTGTGAAGCTGACAATTGGGGTGTATTTTTCAATTCAAAAGTTCCAAGGGTTTCTTCTTTTTAATCTTGAAGTCTGGACTGGATCTTGGAGATAACCAATCCTTTTATTGTCCAGAGATAAATATCACATCTTCAAAGGCTGACTAGCAGCATAGACTGTCTAGCTCAGGTAAAATGAAGATCCTTGCAGTCTTTGAAATTGCGTTCTATTAATACAATTTATCAAATAATTTTTTTCAGTTCTTGATAAGATATGTTCTTTTTCAGTCCTGATGAAAGTCTTCCTCGATGAAAGACAACAGCTTCTATTTCATACCATACTAATCTATTTCTGAGATAAGCATTGCCAGAGATTTAAGGAAAAAAATTTCTTAAACATAGATGTATATTATTCCTTTTTTGGAATTTGGATCTTGCATTTTCTACCATAAAATTAGTTATTTGCTTGGTTTTCTCTTATTGCTTTGGATTGTTATATATCTTAACTGTTATTTGATTTATCAACATTTTTTTGTGTCTCTGCTGGTACAGGGGCTTATACTCAAGTTCTTACACCCTCATTAGGCTTTTTTCAAAGCTGGCAGTCTACCACTCCAGCCATGCTTTCACTTCTGTTGTTTTTCTGGTCAATTAGAGATAAGAGTCTCTCAAACTTATCTACCCCAAATAGCTTGGAACAGTGATCCTCAGTTCTTAGTCTGTATAGTAGCTGGGATTGCAGGTTTGAGAACTAACTTTTCAAGTCACAGCATTATATTAAGGAAGTAGAAAATAAAGATTTGCTCTGTTCATTTGGTGTTGCGATCATGTTCAGTTTTTTTTTATTTTAAAAGTTAAGCACACAGGGGCCAGAAGCGTAGCCTAAAGGTAGAGTGCTTGCCTGGATTCGATTCTTTGTACCACATACTCAGGAAAAGCTATAAGTGGTGCTGTGGCTCAAGTGGTAGAGCACTACTCTTGAGTTAAAAAGTGTCAAAGGAGAGTGCCCAGGCCCTGAGTTCAAGCCCCAGGACTAGCAAAAAAAAAAAAAAGTTAAGTACACACAAACTATTTTACACTATTTACTATCTATGATCTATTATAATACCTACACTTGAACATCTATAATTGAATATCTATATTTGGATTCCTAGATTATTGAATACTTAAATTTTCACATGTCCATAAGAGTAAAAAATTTTCTTTTTGAGGCATCAAATGGAGATGATAGCTTGTTTTGAAAGATTCAATGGTTTGAGGTTCAAAGCTAGCCTGGGCAACAAAGCTTGTCCCCATTTAACCACCATAAAAACCAGAAGTGAAGCTGTGGCTCAAGAGTAGAGCACCAGCCTTCAATGAAAAGGCTAAGGATAGTGCCAAGGCTGAGTTCAAACCCTGGTACTGACACACACACACACATACACACAAAAAACCAAGCCAAAACACAGTTTAGGGTATAGCCCTGGACTGATTTAATTATAGGCTACTTCATAATTTCTAGCTAGAAAACCACACCAATTCAGTAAACCATCTGGTGCTTAAGTTATAGGGCGATAAGATGCACTAATAGGAGAAGATGCAGTAATAGGCAATTTTATTTTTGGATTTCCTTGCCCTTGAAATTGTGTATAGGAAAGGCAGCCCTCAAATCGTTATAAACTCTGAGCTCTACATTTCCTCCTGATTCAGCTGTGGCCCAAAATAGGATATGGTTTTTTTTTTTTATTCAAAGTCAGCAGAAATTCAATGAAAAGAAAAGATTCAAATCTTATAAGAATGAGGTAGAAGTGGTAGAGAAATGACCTGGACTTTTTTCTTTTCTCTCTTTCCTTCTTTCTGTAGTAACCTGTCAGGATTAGCTGTCTATTCATTTTTTTTTTGCCAGTCCTGGGGCTTGAACTCAGGGCCTGGGCACTGTCTTTGGACAGTGCTCTAGGCTAGCACTCTGCCACTTGAGCTTCAGTGCCACATACGGCTTTTTCTGTGTATGTGGTACAGAGGAATTGAACCCAGGGCTTAATGGATGCTAGGTGAGCACTCTACCACTAGGCCACACTTCTGGCCCCTGCCCTGGACTTCTTTGAGAGGGGGAAAGACTCCAGAAGCTCTAGGAGAGAACCTGGTCAGTGAAAGAGGCCAAGGCTGGGTGTGTGAGCTACTAAGTAAGGGAAACTTCATAAGAACATGTGTACTTTTAATTTTTTTAAAAAAATGTCTTCTGGAAGTACTGAGGTTTGAACTTAGGGCTTTGCAGTTGCATGAAGGGGCTCTACTATTGTGGGCATGCCTCTAGTCTTTCATTTTTTAAAATTAGCCTAGTTTAGTTATACAAAAAGGGATTTCATAGCTATGTTTCTACATATGCTTAAAATGTATTCCAATCGATCCCACTCCTCTATTTCTTTCTCTTTCCCCCTCCACCCTCTTCTTCTGCTGTATGTATGTATGTATGTATGTATGTATGTATGTATGTATGTATTATGTATTTGCATTTTATGTTGTCCTGGTGCCAAGACTGATGTTCTACCACTTAAGCAACAGCTCCACTTCTGGCTTTTGGGTGGTTAATTAGAGCTAAGAGTCTCACAGAGGGCCAGGAGCATGGCCTAATGGTAGAGTGCTTGCCTAGCATGCATGAAGCCCTGGGTTCCATTCCTTGGTAGCACATGTGCAGAAAAAGCTGCAATTGGTGCTGTAGTTCAAGTGGTAGAGCACTAGCCTTGAGAAAGCTCAAGGACAGTGCCAAGACCCTGAGTCCAAGCCCCAGCAGTGGCAACAAAAAGCCAAAAGTGGAGCTGTGGCTCAGGTGGTAAAGCACCAGTCTTGAGCAAAAAAACAAAAAACAAAAAGAGTCTCACAGGCTTTCTTGCTAGGGCTGGCTTTTAACTCACTCTGATATCCTCAGATCTTAGCCTTCTGAGGCTATATGATTACAGGCATGAGTCATTGGCATCTGGCCAGTTAGGTTTTTTTTTTTTTTTTTTTTTTTTTTGCCAGTCCTAGGGCTTGACTCAGCACCTGAGCACTGTCCTTGGGCTTTCTCAAAGCTATCATTTTGCCACTTAAGCCACACAGGTCTTTAGGCATTCTAGACAAGTACTCTACCACTAGGCCAAACTTCTGGCCTCCACATAATTTTTTTTTGTCAGTCACTGGACTTGAACTCTGGGCCTGGGTGTTGTCTCTGTGTTCTTCAGCTTAAGGCTTCTGTCCTACCCCTTGAGCCACAGAGCCACTTCCCACCTAAGTTTTTTTTAACCTAGATAGGTGTTGGGGGCATAGAGATTTCTCTGTGGGTCCTTAAAACAAATGTCTTCCTTTATGTGTTTTCTTGTATTAACATTTTACAGCTTAAATTTGGAGAATTACATTATCTAACAGAAATTCCTTACCAAGTAAATATATATATATATATATATATTTTTTTTTTTCAGTCCTGAGGGTCAAACCCAAAGCCTTATGCATTTAGAAAAGAACTGTGTCCTAAGCCACATTTTTGGACAAACATTTTATTTTATTTATTTAATTTTTATTTTTACCCATTCTCTGGCTTGAACTCTGGGCCTGGGCTCTGTTTCTGGGTCTGGGCTCTGTTCCTGGGTCTTATTGTGCTCAAGGCTAGCAAACACTGTACTACTTGAGTCACAGCACCACTTCTGGCTTTTTCTGAGTAGTTTTTTGGAAATAAGAGTCTCATGGACTTTCCTGCTCAAGCTGGCTGTAAACCTTGATTCACAGGTCTTAGCCTTCTGAGTAGCTAGAATCACAGGCATGAGCCACTGGTGCCCAGCTCCAAGATTGATTGATTGATTGATTGATTGTGGGTTATGGGGCTTGAACTCTGCCTGCGCTCTTCAGCTCAAGGCTACCACCACCTTAGCCTCAAGCCAAGCCCACTTCCTATTTTCTAGAGGTTAATTGGAGATAAATGTCTCGGGTCCTTCTGTGCCTGGGCTGGCTTTGAACCTTGATCATCAGATTTCAGCCTCCTGAGTAGCTAGGATTACAGGCGTGGGCCACCACACCTGGCTGTCCCTGACCTTTTGCTCAAGGCTAGAACTCTACCACTTGAGCTACAGCGCCACTTTCAACTTTTTCTGTTTATGTGGTATTGAGGAATAAAAGCCAGGGCTTCCCAGCCTCACAGTTCTAATTTGTTATCATAATGAAAGTTATCTCTTTAATTATTCCAATTCTGTTTCCCTCCTGCTGTACTGAGATATGAACTCCGGACCTTGTACTTGCTAGACTTACTTGTTATGCTAATGAACAATCACTTGAGGCATGCCTCCCACCTGAATTTTTGCTGGCTAGTTGGAGATCGAGGCTCAGTGACTTTTCTGCCAAGGCTATCCTCAAATCTCCATCCTCTAGAGCTCAGCCCCACTGAGTAGCTAGGACTTGTTACAACTCTTTTAGCAGAAATTGGTACCAGGACAGACAGAGGCTGGATTCATGTTACCTGTAACTGCAGTATCAACTATAGGAATAGAATCATTTTAATCTTTGGTTAGCCATTGTCCTAGAACAAATGCGAATGGATTGATTAGTTGGCTAAGTACTTGTATACCTGTTCATGCAATTGCAGTAGAAACACAGATAAGGCAATGAGCAAGAAAAATCTGTTTACTACCTTATCTTCTAGTTGAGTTTCTTCCTCTATTGCTTTCTATTACATTCTATTAAATTATTTCCAAGCTGAGCAAGTCATTAAATCTTGTGACCCCAAAATGCACTGTATAATTTAGGTGATTTACACAATTGGCGTGGAGCATCCATCCGAAAACAAAGCCCAGATCGCGACCCAGACTAGTGATCTCCAATGCCCTCAGATCAGCACGCTGCTGTCAGGATTCCCACGCTCTCTAGCCTGGGCAGCAGCAGGAATGCAGGTAAGGCTAAGGCTCAGCAAACAACAAATCCCAGAATCCCACCGGGACTCCAAATCCCAGAAATCCGCACGGCAAATCAATCCCGGGTGCCTACTAGGCTGACCGCGGACGCGACCAAGTTGGGAAACTAGGGGGGGAGAGTCCGTTGTATTTGTCTCTTAGTGGGTGTCTCCAAGGAAAGTGTCATTTTTATATAAATACATTTGTAAATTTAATGTTACTTTCTCATGGAAAGCTCCGTCTAAAAGTGTTTTGTGTTGTTTTCAGCAGCTCCTATTGCTCTCCTCTCTTTCTCTCACCCCCGTGAAGGTGGTTCATCCCGACACCGAGGCTCCTTCACTGGGGCCGTTGGTCGCGTCCGCCCAGCGCCGGAATGTGGGCCTCGAGAGCGAGCGGGGTGGGAGGGGCCGCAGCGGGGAGGCGCGCGGGTCCCGGGCGCCGGTAGAGGTGGTGGAGGCGGCGGCGGCGGCGCTGGCGGCGGGGGGGGGGCCGCGCAGTTCCGGCTGTCGGGACGAGGCGGCCCTAGAATCCCGGCGGGTGGGCTAGGCGGGCGGGGAGCGAGCGTCGGCCTCGGCTCGGGCGGGCTGTGGCTGCGGGGTCGGCCGCGGCTCCCGGAGCGCCCCGGCACCCTCGGCCTCCGGCGTCGGGGCGGAGGAGGGAGGAGATGCCGACCCAGCGGGACGGCGGCACCATGTCCCACGCGGGCGGCAGCGGCAGCGGCGGCGGCGGAGACCATGCCCACCAGGTCCGGGTGAAAGCCTACTATCGCGGGTGAGTGTCTGAGGCGGGGCGGGGGAGCGGGGGGAAAGCTCTGGGTCTGGAGGAGGAAAGGTAAGGGCTGAGCAGCCGCTCGGGGGCAGAGGTCGGTGGTCAGCGAGCCCCCGGAGAGGAGGATTGAGGATCCGGGGGTGTAGGTCCCCCCCGCTCGGGGCTGTAGGTACCCCAGGTGTTGCGGAGGGGAGGAGGGGTCGGGGGTTCTGGAGCAGAGTGGAGTCCAGCGGGGAGGCTTGGAATGGAATGGGGTGCCTCTGGTGGGGAGGTCAGACACTTGCTCAGGTTTGCAAATATTTTGTGTCATTTGTCAGTATATTGGGGCAAAGGACTCCGAGTGATGCCTCAGTTAGCTCAGTGCGTTTGGAAGACTGGACTGCTTCATGAAGCTGGACCTTTTGGTTATGAAGAGATCTGAAGCTCTGAAGCCCCCCCCCTCTTTTTTTTTTTTTTTCTTAAGTAGGTTTATCTTCGTGGTGGAAGAGTTCATGAAGTGTATCTGGTCTGTGTTCAGACGGCCAGTCTCCTAGATTAGGAATTAAGAGGAAAGTTGATTCATTTTAAAGAATCACATTAGGGGCACTTTATTTTCCCCAGGATTAGATATAGATGTGTAAATAAACATTTTGTGAATTCTTCTTTGTCAATGTTGTTTCTAGGATTGTCCAATAGGGTGAAGTATTGCAAAGTAAGAGAAGGAAGAGACACATTTAAATTGTGTGATCTTTACTCCTATGATTATCTGAGATGTAAATACTGTGTAATCCAGTCTGATAGTCGTCGTAAATCCTATTCTGTCACCGGCTGGCAAATTATTCTCCTATCTTTGCATCCACTTGTTTGAATTTCTTTGAGATTATTATATTTATGAGCCTTAGTAAGCTAAAAGGCTAAGCAGTAGCAGTGGTTTGGGATGAACAGAAAACCCAATTGCTTTAGCCCGTATTTTGGCTTGTGAAGGTAGAAGTAAATTGCTTAAGACAACAACAACAACAAAACCTACCCAAATCCCTCAAGGACTAGATGGTGAGGCAGTGCATATTTTCACATTCCTGAGGGGATCAGTCAAAATAGCAGATTTTCAAATTGCTTGTCTTGTTTTGATTTCGAAGAAAACATTAAATCTTACAATTCTTATTGATTTGATGTAAGGATATCTGCTACCAGGAAGCCTCTGTTCTCTATTACCCTTCATTGTATTGAGGAGTAATTAATAGATTAATTACTCCTATTAATTAATAGATTAATATAGTGCAGCATTAAAACTTTTCAGTTAAAACACAGGTAAAAGAAGTTTTGACTTTTAAAGCAAAGTCAAGAAATTTGCTTTTCTTTTAAAGAATCTGTTGTCCTGGGGCTGGGAGTTTGGCCTAATGGTAGAGTGCTTGCCTAATATGCTTGAAGACCTGGTTTGATTCCTTGGTACCACATACTTAGAAAAGCTGGAAGTGTGCTCCAGTGGTAGAGCAGTAGTCTTGAGGAAAGTCCAATGACAGTGCTTAAGCCCTGAGTTCAAGCCCCAAGACTGGCAAAAAACAAAAAAAGCCTGTTGTCCTAAGATCTATATTGACCATTTTAAGTCAGTGTCAACAACAACAACTTCCTTTGCCTTTTTGCCTTTTTTTCTTTCAAAAATTTTATATTTCTGGGCACCAATGACTCACACTTGTAATCCTATCTACTTAGGAGGCTGGGATCTGAGAATCTCTTGTTTGAACAGCCAGAAGCAGGCAGCTTGCAAGACTCATTTCTCCAGTTACCAGAAAGTCCCTAGTAGAGCTGGGATTGCTAGCCTTAAGCGCAAAAGCTCAGGGACAGCAGCAGCCCTGAGTTCAAGCAATGGGACCAACAATAATAATAGTAATAATGAAAATAACAATTATTTTGAAAATCTTATATATAATTTGATAGATAGGATGTTTTACTTTCAAATGTATTCTCTTTTATGAAGTTAGGCAGACAAAGAGATAGTGTTTTTTTTTAAACTCTCTGGTTATTGACAGTTTAACAAACTAGATTTAAAAATGAATACATTGCACATACTAGAACAGTACTGAACTGAACAGAGGTATAACAGAAAAAGGATCCCCTTTCATCCCGAAGATGACCTCTGTTGACAGTTTATTTTTGTTTTTTTCTGAAGGTTGCATTTATTATTTCAAAAGTATTATTTCAAAAGTTGTTAAGTTTCTTGATGTACCAGCTTTAGGTAGTACTTATTGATTCCTTCCACTGAAAGATGAAAAATCTGAGCACACTACCTCTGTCTATCTTTTCTCAGTTTTTGCTTGCTAAATGATTATATGTAATTCTCTGGAGGGATGGGGGTTATCATTGTGGTTTTTACTAATGTTAATTCTTTAGAGGAGCAGTATTGGGGTTTAAACACAGAGCTTTGTGGTTGCTAGGTAGGCATGGTACTGTTTGAGCCACAACTCAGCCCACAGTGATGTACATTCTGTTTATTTTTGTTCCAGACCTGGGCTTGAACTCAGAGTCTCATGTTCTCACTTGGCTTTTTGATCAAGGCTGCTACTTTAGCACTTGAGCCATACCCTCACTTCCAGCTTTTTGTTGGTTAATTGATAAGAGTCTACTGGCTGGCTTAGAACTTCCTATCTTAGCTAGTATTATAGGTGTGAGCCTCCAGGCTTCAATGCCTGAAAGATAACAGTGTTTCTTCATATTTTTCATTTTTTTTTTTTTAGTTTTTACTAAGTGTTAATAGGCATATAACTGAAAATGATTGTAAGCATCTCTTTTGGAAAAAAAATCCTTCTGCTGTGTTTTAGGAATATAAGCATTTTGTAGATATTTTCTTGACTTATTGTTCCAATTAGCACAATTAGAATAGGGGTGTTTGAATAAAACTTTACCAAGCCATCCATTCCCCCCCCCCCCCACCCCCGTCTCTCTCTGTCTTTGTCTCTCTCTCTCTCTGCCAGTCCTGGGGCTTGAATTTAGAACCTGGGCACTGTCTTTTAGCTTTTTGTTTTTCTTTCTTTTTTTTTGTGGGTCATGGGCTTGAACTTGGCCTGGGCTTTGTCCCTGAGCTCTTCGGCTCAAGTCTACCATCCTACCCTTGAGCCATAGCCCCACTTACATTTTCTAGAGTTTAATTGGAGATTAGAGTCTCAGGTTCTTTTGTGCCTGGGCTGGCTTTGAACCTTGATCCTCAGATCTCAGCCTCCTGAGTAGCTAGGATTACAGGTGTGAGCCACAGCGCTTGGCTTCCATTAGCTTTTTCAAGGTTAGTGCTCTATCACTTGAGCCACAGCACTATGTCTGGCTTTTCCTGTGCTACTGAGAAATCGAACCTAGGGCTTTATGCATGCTAGGTAAGCAGTCTACCACTAGGCCATGCTCCCAGCCCCTCCAAGACAGTCTAGTTAACATTGTCTTAAAAATGTAGGAGATTTTGCTGAAGAAAGGCACTAATAACATCTTCCCTTTACTGCTTTTTATTAAAGAAAAGCTTGCTAAGCATCTTCATTTCAAGCCTCATTTAAAAACATCAATGCTCTACGCCAATTTCTGTCCTCTGAAAAATCGATCTGCTATGATTATATAAAACTGGGCACTCATGCCTGCCATCCTAGCTATTCAAGAGACTGAGATCTCAGAATCACAATTAAAAGCCAGCCCAAGGTATAAAAGTTCTGGAAATTCTTATCATCAATAACTAGAGAAAAGCTGGAAGTAGAGGTGTGATTCAAAGGGTAGAGTGCCAGCCTTGAGCAAAAAGTCAGACAAGAGCACAAAGCCTTGAGTTCAAGCTCAAGTACCAGCACCAAAAAAAAGAAGGAAAGAAAGAAAATAATCTCATGTGGTCTAAGCTGATAGTTATGCTATTAGAGTCAGCTGCTCATTAATATAGATGAAACTAAATGAGTCACCAGTTAAAATAGTTAATAAAGAGGTTGACTAACTAAAACACCTACTTGGTTTTAAAATAGAAAATCCTGCTCTTATACTAAGAATTGTAAGGACAACTTGCACTTGAAAGTTTTTCCATCACCCAGTGAAACCTTTATCACTTAACTTCCCTCTACTCTTCTCTAACATCATTTCAATATTTTCCCCCAGAGAATGATAGATCTAAATAGCCCACTTTAGTCAGAGACTAAATTGACCATTCTTTTTTTGGTGCTGGTTCTGGGCTTGAATTTAGGGCCTAGACACTGTCTCTGAGCTCCTTTGGCTCAAGAATAGCACTCTGCCACTTGAGCTACAGCTCCATTTCCAACTTTTTTCATGTTTAATTGGAGATCAGAGTCTCATGGACTTTCCAACCCAGGCTGGCTTTGAACCATGATCCTCAGACTCATGAGTAGCTAGGATTACTGACATCAGCCACTAGTGCCTGGCTTGAGCATTCATTTTAAGTATTCTTAAACTTGATCTATTGAGAGTGATGTCTTCTTAGTTATAGTAAACATTACATTTGATCTCTCCCTCCCTACTCCTCCCCCCCCCCCAGTTTTCAAGCAGAGAATTAATAGATTTGATTTTACTTGAGACTTAGCTAAGAGTGCTTGTCTCATGGTAACTTTTCAGTGAGTGGCTTTCTGCAATTATGACCTAGTGGTGTTTGAAGGAAGCGAAACAGGTTTTGTTGGTTACTGATAGATTGCTATTGTATGTGCTTATCCTTATATAAAGTTGCTTGATATAGCATAAAGTTTAACCAGTCAATGTCTTGACCACTTTTTATGATATTGGAGTTTGTACCTAGAGCCTTGCAGTTGCTAGGAAGGTGCTCTACCACTTGAGCTATGTCCCCCTCCTTGTTTTTGAGATAGTTCCACTAACTTTGCTCCACCTGTCTAGGAACTTGAACTATTCCTCTATTCCCAAGTAGCTGGGATTATAGGCTTGTACCTCTATGCCCACATGGACTACTTTATTTTTTCATTCCATATGTATGGGGAAATCTGTTGAAAGCTTGAAAAAAATGCTTTAGAGCTTCTGTTATTGAACTGTGTTAACAAGTGCGAGGATTCCTTCTGCATACATCTAGAAATAAAGAGATGTTAATGCTATTTTTTTTTTGGAGGAACTATGGATAAAACAGAACCTTACTCACACAAGCTTTACAGCACTAGCTCCAGATTGTTAACTGCATATTTGGAATGTGCAACTGGTTCAGTAAAGAAGTACGTGGGATATTTTTCTCTGTGAGCAAGTCTTGGCAAGACTTGTTTTTAAGAGTATTGCAAAATTATTTTAGCAGTATGTTCTAGTCATGGTTCTGAGGAAATAAAAATAGTATCTTAAGGTCAGGATAATGGAAGCTGATTGGAGGTTGGAGGGTCTGAAATAGCACTCAGCCAAAGGGCAACAGATATATAATGTGGCCTGAGTGAGAAAAATGGTGGCCTACTGTCAAGTGAATAAAAGCTTTTTCAGAATTTGAATTAGATAATAAGTTGCTTGATAGCTATGAGGACTGAAGCTAAAGAATTGGAGAGAGAAGGCTAGAGAGACCAGAACTGAACATATGCAAACTAAAGGTGTGAGGAAGCAGAATCTGAGAAGCAGAGGAAAAAAGCAGCTCTGTAGAACATTCTCCCTAAAGGTACTTAGTTGATTATATCTTTTCTTTTTTCTTTTCCTAGTACTGAACTCAGGAGTTCATACTTGCCAGACAGGCACTCACCACTTTAACTCTTTCTACGAGCGTTTTATTTAGTGTTGTTGTTTTTTTGAGATAGGGTCTCACTTTATGAACAGGCCAGCCTCCTATAATCCTTCTCCACATCACTGAGATGACAGGCACAGGGTACTGCACCCAGTCATTGATTGAGATGGAGTCTCATCAACTTTTTTTCTTTGAAGGGAGGAAGGCCTCCAACTGATTCTCCAAACTCTTATCTTCCAAGTACCTGGGATTATAGGCTTGAGCTACTACCTCCAGCTCATTGGTCATAACTTTCTAATATAACTTCCTTCTTTTCTCTAATTATAGTTATGAATGTATATTAATTGTGTACATCACAGCTTTCACTTTAAGATAGCGTGAGTGTCTTTTTTTTTTTTTTTTTTGCCAATCCTGGGGGCTTGAACTGTGGGCCTGGGTGCTGTTCCTGAGCTCCTTTTGCTCAAGGCTAGCACTCTACCACTTGAGCCACAGCCCCATTTCTGGCTTTTTCTGTGATAAACTGGAGACAAGAGTCTCACAGACTTTCCTGCTCAGGCTGGCTTTGAACTACAGTCCTCAGATTTGAGCCTTCTGAATAGCTAGGATTACAGACATAAGCCACCAGTGTCCAGCTGAGTGTGTGTTTTTTAATGTTTGAAATGATCATAATTAAAACATAAATTTTTCAAGTTTCAATTTTGCTTAGGATTTCATGTCTTCAGAGAAGGGTTGGGGATTTAGCTTCGTCAATGGAAGGGTGCTTGCCTTGTGGCCCTGAGTTCAGTACTCAGCTCTGCAAAAAAAGTAAAAAATGTTCAGAGATGACTTAAACTCAGTTTACTAAATATTGTTGATGACCACCAAGGAAGTTTACTAAATATTGTTGATGACCACCTAGGATGTTGAGATAGACAAAACAAGGCTCTACAAGATGTTGAGAGAAAGCTAGGTAAGAGTTGCAATACAAAGAAGTAAATCTGACACACACATATAAGGAACTTGGAGGGTGAATGTTAGGGAAATCTTTGGGAGTGGGTGGATGAGGACAGTTGTTCTGGCAGAGGAGATGTCTGAAGCTTTTAAAGGATAAATGATAGAGTTGAGGGCTTAGCTTGGTGGTACAGCACATGCTTAGCAAGTGTGAGGTCTTATTCCAGCCCCAGCTCCTCCTACATACCCCCAAAAAAGCTAAATAAAAAGCTTGCCTGGTGAATGGTGATGCCACTCCAGGCATTGAACAACTGGGTGATAAGTTTGGTTGTTATCCTGGCTTTTATTCCTTACTAGGATGGAAAGTATAAAGTGAGTGCTGATAAGAAGTGAGGTTAAGGAAGCTCACAGGGTTAGATCAAGGGAACTGTTCATTGTTGGACTGCTAAGTTCAGATTCTTCATTAGTGAATATTTTTTGTTCTTTTCAGTGAAGATTTTAAGTAAGAAAGACACTACATTTTAGAAGGATCACTGTTGGAGAAGGATTGATAGAGGATAAGAGTGATTTAGAGACTTGTAAAATAGTCTAAGCAGGTGAAAAAGAGGATAGATGATTGGAGACGTTAGACGATAGAATTAACATGAGTTTGGCCGGGAGTTTGGCCTAGTGGTAGAGTGCTTGCGCTTGCCTAGCATGCACGAAGACCTGGGTTTGATTCCTCTGTACCACATACATAGAAAAAAGCCAGAAATGGTGCTGAGGCTAAAGTGGTAGAGTTCTAGCCTTGAGAAAGTCTAAGGACAGTGCCCGGGCCCTGAACTCAAGCCCAGGACTTGCAAAAAAAAGGGGGGGGGGGCGGGAGTTTGGCCTAGTGGTAGAGTGCTTGCCTAGCATGCACAAAGACCCGGGTTCAACTCCTTGGTACCATATACATAGAAAAAAGCTGGAAGAGGTGCTGCGGCTCAAGTGGTAGAACTCTAGCCTTGAAAAAGTCCAAGGACAGTGCTCAGGCCCTGAGCTCAAGCCAGGACTGGCAAAAAAAAAAAAAAAAAAAAAAAGAATTGACATGAGTCAGATTTTTTTTCCCTAAGTAGGAAGAAAAGTTTGAAAACTCAGAAGTTTAAGAGAAACTGAGAAGCAGGTCAGTGGGGGAAATACAGAAGGAAATATTTGTGAGAGAAGGTAATTCATTTCCTGAAACAACTAATTTGAATTCTGGGTACTTGTGAGACATGAAATGTCAGCAATTAACTGAGCAGTCATATCTGTTCTGTGTGGCAAGCACTTGTCATGCCAGCCAACGAGTATAGGAATGTGACTGGGAATGATGACTAAAAAAAAAAGCCATTTATGATCAAATACCTATCATAGACCAGGCACTAGAGTTGTTTTCAAAATAAGAAGTGCATAAAATCGAAAGTTCCCTGAAACTTCATACTTTTACTTTCTAGAAGTAGCCATTGTTATCAACATAGGATATTCTACGTTCTATCAGTAGGTTTACAAGTAGAGCTATTTATGCTTGCACACACACACACACACACACACACACACATGTTGTTATAAGTTGATTCAAAATTACTTTTTTTTTTTTTTTTTGTCAGACATGGGGCTTGAACTTGGGGCCTGGACTCTGTCCCTGAGGTCTTCTGTTCAAGGCTAGCACTCTACAGCTCTGAGCCACAGCAACACCTCTGGTTTTCTTGTGGTTAATTGGAGATAGTGAGTCTCATGGACTTTCCTGCCTGGGTGGGCTTTGAACCTCCATCCTTAGGTCTCAGCCTCATGAGTAGCTAGGATTACAGACAGGTGCCATCAGCATTCTCTAATTTTTTTTCAAATAATATTTTACTAAGTAGTATTAATTACAGTTAAGTACAACTACTTAAGGTTTATTAAGCAGTTGCACACTTTTTTTTTTTTTTTTTGCCAGTCCTAGGGCTTGAACTTAGCACCTGAGCAGTGCTCTTGGGCTTTCTCAAGGCGGGCTTTCTCAAGGCTAGAGCTCTACCTCTTGAGCTGAGCACCACTTCTGGCTTTTTCTATGTATGTGCTACCGAGGAATGGAACCTGGGTTTTGGTGCATGCTAGGCAATCACTAGTACCCTAGGCCAAACTCTTAGCCCCCAGTTGCATAGTTTGATAAAACAGCTTATGAGTAATTACACTCCCATCAGTGTCACCCCCTCCACTGTTTTTCCTCATTCCCTCTTCTATCCCTGCTAGTAGGCAGGCTGAGAGCTTGGCCTAGTGATAGAGTGCTTACTTAGTATGCACAAAGACCTGGGTTCAACTCCTTGGTACTATATCACATACATAGAAAAAAGCCAGACGTGGCTGTGGCTCAAGTGGTAGAGCTTTAGCCTGGAGAAAGCCCAA
Organism: Megascapheus bottae; assembly: GCF_031878675.1. Lineage (NCBI taxonomy): Eukaryota > Metazoa > Chordata > Mammalia > Rodentia > Geomyidae > Megascapheus > Megascapheus bottae. The sequence goes on from NC_143509.1 coordinate 23,790,084, forward strand.
GGACAGTGCTCAGGCCTTGAGTTCAAGGCCCAGGACTGGCAAAACAAAACAACAACAAAAAGCAAATTATATAGTTCAATTTTTATGTAATGTACATTGACTATAATGACTGCATTTGCTTACTGTTCCTCTGTTCTTGTTTTCTTCTTAATGAGCTTCCCCCACAGAGCGTATTTCTATTTCTGGTATTTATTTTATTAAATTGTTGTTCAGAGGTGTTATACCATTGAATTCCTCCCATAAATATACCATCCTTTAGTCAGATTGTGTGTATCTGCAGATTCATGTATATAAATACACACACACATTTTTTTTTTTTTGGTCAGTCATGGGCCTTGAACCCCGGGCCTGGGGACTGTCCTGAGCTCTTCAGCTCAAGACTACTGCCCAACCTCTAGGCCTGTATCTTGAAGTTGTCATTATTTTTCTTGTTGTTTGTGTGGAGTTTTTCATTTTTATGTAATCAATTTTTTTCCCTTTCATGATTTATAGGTAGATGTGTTTTCTATCTAAAAATATCCTATTTTCTATTATGTAGTTTTTAAAGTTATTCTCACTAAATCTGGCATTTTGGGCTTTCATTTATTTGCAATGTTCTGATATCACTTAAAAATTATTTTAGTACCCAAAATTTGTGCAGAAATCATCTTTTTTTTTTTTTTTTTTTTTGCCAGTCCTGGGCTTGAGCTCAGGGCCTGAGCACTGTCCTTGGACTTTCTCAAGGCTAGAGCTCTACCTCTTGAGCCTCAGCACCACTTCCGGCTTTTTTTTTCTATGTATGTGGTGCCGAGGAATCGAACCCGGGTCTTCATGCATGCTAGGCAAGCACTTTAACCACTAGGCCAAACTCCCGGCCCAGAAATCATCTTTTTACTACTGATTTGAAATAAGAATTTGGTTATATAGTATATTTCTTACAATGTACATGGGTACTTTCTATTCTATTTCATTGGTTTGGGGGAATTGCTTTTGCACATACCATTAATTGCTTGGTTATTACAATGTAATAGTTTTGATCATAATAAAAGCTCATTTTGATATATTGTGGAAAGGCAATAAATTAATTTTCTATTTGCAAAATTTTGGCTTTTTAAAAATTACTGCTTTTTGACTGTTCTTGTGCATTTTCTTACCATACAAATTTCAAGTTTTTGTGGATTCCACTCTTACCTCCAAGCCCCCCCAAATCCTACTGACCTTTTGGTTTTTAATTGTATGTGTTCATGGATTAGTTTGAAACTAATAATCTTAGGATATTGGGCCTGGCCTTTGAAGTATGTGGTGTATACATCTTTGTTCAGGTATATAACATGGGTATATCCATTTCCTGTTTTTCAGCAATAAGATTTTTATATTCTTGTTCCTCAGAGCTTGAGTATTTTGTTAGTCTTTTTTGTGGGTTAGCTGTTTTTTTGTAAATGAGATTCTTTATTTTCATAGGCTTCTAAATTTGAGTTGGGGGTGTTGCTCTAACTGGTCTCCTAAACTCTCCTGGTTCTGTAGCCCCAGCACCCAAGCAGCTGGGATTATAGGAGTTACCACTATGCCCAGCACTATATCACATGTTTTTGTATGTTTATGTTAAGCTGACTGGTTTATTAACCATTTTAATTAATTGTCTTAGAATCTAAAGGTAGATTGTGTTGTTGCTTAGAAACAGTTTTATTTCATCTTTTCTGTATTTTATTTTTCTTAGTTGGTTAAGGTTTTTCAGTGGTGAAAAACTTTTCATTGTAAAGGTAATGTACAGAGGGGTTACAGTTATAGAAGTCAGGTAATGAGTACCTTTCTTTTTGAACAGTGTCAAGCAGCCACATTTTCATCTTAATGAAATATAATCAGTAAGGAAAGTTTTATAATGTCTTCTAAGATACTCTTCTCTCTGTTAAAGAGCAAACTTTTGCAGCAAAAACATTTCAAGAATTATGGTGTTGTGCATTTTATTTAATCCTTACAATTATGCTCAAAGGGAGCTATCAGTTTCCTGTTACAGATAACATTGAGACTTAGTTACTAACAGAACAACATTACAAAGCTGGGTCATGACCCTCCAAGAAACTTCTCTTTTCCTTTTTACTGGATTGATAGTTTTCTTTATTATCAAATTCATGTCTCATGATTATTATGTTTTACCTTTTAGATTATTAAAAAATAAACATTACTTTGTAATTTTTTTTATAATTATAGAGATGATACTTGACATTGTATGGCCATATAGCCATTTTGTTTCTCTGCAATGTTTTTTTTTTTTTTTTTTTTCTTCCAATCCTGGGCTTGGACTGAGCACTGTCCTTGGACTTTCTCAAGGCTAGACCTCTACCAATTGAGCTTCTACGTATGTGGTACCGAGGAATCAAACCCGGGTCTTCATGCATGCTAGGCAAGCACTCTACCACTAGGCCAAATTCCCGGCCCCCTCTGCAATGTTTTATCCAGTGGTATTACCATCCATGGGTGATTATGCCTAAACCAATTTAGTATAACAATGATTACAAATAAAATGCTTCTCTAAATAGTCCATGTTTAGTGTAGGGGTAAAGCTTATGTTGAGATAACAGAGGAACTAAATGTAATTCTGTCTTGGGAATATTTTATTATTTTATTTTTATTTAATTTTGTACCAGTCCTGGGGCTTGAACACAGGTTTGTGCTCTGTCTCTCAGTGTTTTTGCTCAAGGCTAGCACTCTACCACCTGGGCTACAGCTTTCCTTTTGACACTTTGGTGATTAATTGGAAATAAGAATCACACAGATCACACAGACTTTCTTGCCCAGGCTAGTTTCAAAGTGTGATCCTATGATAGGTTAGCTTCCTGAATAGCTAGGATCATAGGCATGAACCCAGCTTGGGTTTGTTTTTGAAACCAATTAATCTTAAAACTTTAGAATATCTATCTATCTATCCATCCATCTATCTATCTCCCTGTCTCCCTATCTCCCCACTCCAGTCCTGTGCTGTGGGCCTGGACGCTGTCCCTGAGCTTCTTTTGCTCAAGGTGAGCACTCTACCATTTGAGCTTCAGTGCCACGTCTGTGTCCCTCCCCCCCAGTCCTGAGGCTTGAACTCAGGGCCTGGGCACTGTTAATGAATTTTCATAATGCTGATGCTCTACCATTTGAACCACAGCACCATTTTTGGCTTTTTCTTTGTTGTGATACCAAGGAATCAAACCCAAGGCTTTAGTGCATGCTAGGCAAGCATTCTATCACTAGGCCACAATTCCCCACCGTGTGTGTGTGTGTGTGTGTGTGTGTGTGTGTGTGTGTGTGTGTGTGTGTGTGTGTGTGTGTGTGTGTGTGTGTGTTAGTAGTCTGTTAGAGATAAGAGTTTCATAGTTTCCTGCCTGCAGCCTCCTCAGCTAGGATTATAGGCATGAGCCACTGGCACCTGCTTAGATTTTATATTTTAAGACCTAGGAACATTGGCTGCTTAAAGCAGTTTATTTTCTGAAGCCTAGTGGCAAGATTACAGGTCTTTAGTTTTTATTTTTCACTAAGTAAAACTATATCTAAATTTGCCATATGGAAATGTTTATACAGCAGATTTTCAACCTATTGATTAATGGTAAATTATTTTTATTTTTTCAATTAATTAATTAATTTATTGCCAGTCCTGGGCTTGAGCTCAGGGCCTGAACACTACTGTCCTTGGACTTTCTCAAGGCTAGAGCTCTACCACTTGAGCCTCAGCACCACTTCTGGCTTTTTCTATGTACGTGGTACTGAGGAACCGAACTTGTGCATGCTGGGCAAGCCCTTTACGACTAGGTCAGACTCCCAGCCTGGTAAATTAATTTTTGCGAGTGCTAAAGTTAAACCAGAAGAAAACCCCCATCTGTGCATAATTTGTTTTACACCTTTATATGTACTCTTCATTTTGTAGCTCACTTTGTTACTATAATAAGAATTTGATGATTGTGGAGTGTTATGAAGGTGGTGTTTTCCCAATTACTTAAAGAAGTGTTTATACAAAACTCCTTAAATATTTTAGTTCCTGGAATTTGAAGAATGGTAGTTGATAAAGCCTGACCCCTTCACAGAGTCTCTTAAAGATGTATGTACTTAGGGCTTTTGAAACATTTAAAAATACTTTTAAAATATTTAAGCCAGGAGTGACAACTGCCTGTAATTCCAACACTTGGAAGTTGAGGCAGGAGGATCAAGAGTTCCAGACCTACCTCTGTTTCATAGTGAAACCCTGGCTCAACAGCAGCAACAAAAATATTTTATATTCTGACAAAAATTTTGTAGCTCTAGAGAAATAGTTTCTGAAAATTCTTGTCATACTTTACATATGTGTTGGATTTAACTTCATGTACAAGTTCATAAGAAAATCTTTTTTAAAATTTTGCCACTGTTTTCCCCATTTGAAAAGGACTTCACCCTTTTCATTTTTACTCATAGAAATTATTATTAGTATTAGTATTACTATTAGTCCTGGGGCTTGAACTTGAACAGTAAAATTCTTTAGTTGTCTTTCTTTATATTTTCCCAACTCAGATGGGCTATAAAAAACCTTGAGGGTGCAGGGTGCATTGAAAAAAAAGATTGTTTTATGGCAAGCAAGATCTCTTTTTAAATAAAATTTAAAAGTTTTTTTTTTCTTTTGTTGGTTGTGGGGCTTGAACCCTGGGCCTGAAAATTTAAAGTTTTTTTTTAATGAAAATCTTCCTGAGCACCTCCCAAGCAGTTGAGATTATAGCCTCAAACTACTGCATGCAGTCCTGTGGGTTACATTTGAGCTTGAACCCTGAGTCTGGGTGTTGACCCTATCTTTTTCATTTCAAGGCTAGTGCTCTACCATTAGAGCCATAGCTTTGCCTTTGGCTTTTTGATGCTTAATTGGAGACAAGAATCTCATGGACTTTCCTGGACTGGCTTTGAACTGTGATCTTCAGATCTCACCCTCCTGAATAGCTAGGTCTAAGCCACCAGTGCCAGGTACGTGTTACTTATAGAAGGTAGAGTTCTTGCCAGGTACAATGGCTCAGACCTGTATCCTAGCTACTTAGGAGGCTGAGATCTGAGAATCACAATTCAAAGCCAGCCCAGGTACTAAAGACTGTGAGATTCTTATCTCCAATTAACCACTAGAAAACTGGAAGTGATGCTGTGGCTCAAGGGGTAGGGTAGTAGCTCTGAGCTGAAGAGCTCACTTTCAGTGCCCTAGGCCTAAGTTCAAGCCCCATGACCGACAAAAAAAATAAATAAATAAAAGGTAGAGTTCTTTCTTCTCTAATGAAGTTTTACTTCTGTTAAAAGTATTAGATGACAATGCAATTAAAAATTAATAGACACATGTAATGTGTTATGCATTATTTTTTATTTGTAGTGTAAATTAACTTAAGTATTAGTATTATAAATATTAATGTATTATAAATATTAATGAATGTCTGCTGTGATATGAATATTTGTGTCCTTTCCAAAGTTTATGTTGAAACTTAACAGAGAAGATGATGGTATTGGAAGGAGAAGACTTTGAGAAGTTTAGTGCCCTTATGAAGAGAACTCGGAGAGTCAGCTACCCCTCTACCATCTGGGTATAATTAGAAGGTGCCACACTGAGAACCTCAGATTAGGCTCTAACCAGGCACCAAATCAGCCATGCCCTCATCTTAGACTTACCAGTGTCTAGGACAGTAAGAAATAAATTTCTGTTTATGAGCTACTGCTCATGGTGTTTTGTCATAGCAGTGTGATCCAACTAAGACCAGGTGTACTACATGATCTGTGCTTTGGAAAACCATAGCTCAGGAGATTAGCAGATGGCAGGTTTAGTGAGGAATGCTCTTGGCATTGACAGCAGTGGAAGAGGAGGGAGGAAAGGAAGTCAGCCAAGGGAGGCTGTGCTGCTATAACAGAACAGCACACTAATTTATGAAGAGCAGAAATGATTTTTCATAGTTCAGAAACTGGAAGTCCAAGATCAAGATGCGGACAAATTGTTGTCTGGAAAGGGTCTGACTGTTATTTCCAGGGTAGCACCGCATCATCCAGAGAGGACGAAGGTAGGGTCTTCAGTTGGTGGAAAAATGGAAGGGTAAAGACCCACACTTGTTGCCTGTGGCTGTTATAAAAAGGTGTGAGTTTATTCATGAGGCCCAAGCCCTCATGACTCAATCACTTCTCCAAGCACCCTATGTCCTAATACTTCCACAGTGGGATGAAAGTTGTCATCATGAATTTTGGGGGAAGATGTACTCAAATCATAACACAGGCTCAGCAGGAGTCCAAACAAATATCAGTTGATTCTCCTGGAAGTTGTAAGGATGAGTTAACACTATAGAATTTTCCTGAGTTGTTTCTAGGACCTTTGTGCTCCCTAGCCAATCAGACATTGTTGCTTCAGGAAGGGAGGTGTGACTACAGGCAGACCTGTAGACAATCAAATGGGGATTCTGAGTAGTATAGGAATAATGTTGGATCACAGCATCTTGTAGATGCTGTAGAGATTCAGATTTGAATTTATATTCATTTTCTATTGTGAGACTGCAAGTATGTCTCTGCTTTCCCTTTTAAAACTGTCCAAGATTTACTGTATCAATATTGACATTGTTGTCAAAGTTAAGGAAAGGCTTGTTCAAACATCTGGAACATAGTTTTCATAAATACATGCAGGGAAAGAGAATATAATATTTCCTTGTCAAAATTACATATGCTGTTGGGAGCCAGTGGCTCATGCTTGTATTACTAGCTGTTCAGGAGGCTGAGATCTGAGTATTGGGCTTGAAGCCGGCCTGTGAAGAAAGTCTGAGGCTCTTAGATTCAGTTAACCAACAAAAAGCTAGAAGTGGAGCTGTGGCTCAAGTTGTAAAACACTAGCCTCAAGCAAAAACACTCAAGGATAGTGTCCTATACACTTGAGTTCAAGTCCCATACACACACCAGAAAAAATATATTTGGGGCAGATTTGTTTTACATAGAGTTTCTTTTACATTCAGTGCAGTGGAATGTGAGCATATGGAAAAGCCCAAGACTATTTGTCTTCTAGTTGTTTATGATTTACTTAAGGATATGTTTTCAGTATATGATGAATTGAGAATTATAGACTATTTTGTAGTTGGCTTGTGTAAGTGGAAGGTGGTGTTGAAGTCTAGTTGCAAAGTTGTTTCTCTCGTTCTCTGGAAACTGAGCCTTTACCTGAGGGAAAGTTTGAATTAGACCTGGGTAATTCACTAAGATCTTCTTGTGTGAGTTGCATGTAAATCTGTATTACCTGTAGTAGAGTATGCAGGTGGTGAGATCAAATTCAAGGAAGTTGCAACCATATTATCAAGAGTCTTACATACCACACAGATTGAAATTACAGATTTAGGAGATTTCTATGTCCAGATGATTGTTAAAATACTAAATATGATCTCAGGAAGAGATAGAGTATAAGGTGAGAGAGTAGGAAGAATGTCATGTGATTGGAGACAGGAGACAGTGTTCTAAGTAGTGGACAGAATCAAGTAAACATACTTTGTTAAGAAAGCCAAGGAAGAGGCTTCTAAGAGACGACAGTAGAAAAACAGGTGTTCAGAAAAAGAGTGATAAGCCAGGAAAGGCCATTTGATTTCTCTGCCTGCTTGCTTATCTGCTTTTTAGCTTCTATAGCTCTTACAGAGCTATGCAACTTTTTTTTTTTTTTTTTGGTGGTACTGGGGATTGAATTCAAAGGCCTCAAAATTGCAAAGCAAGTGCTCCACCAGGTTGGCCCATGCCTCCAAGTTATTTTTTTTCTTAGTTATTTTCCAAGCAGAGTGTCATTTTATGCCTACAACTTCCTCATTGCAGTCTTCTTACCTAGGTTTCCCTGCAAAGATGGTTGGGCTTCCTCAGTGATGAGAGATTGAATTAAGGCTGAAGTCTGTGGAATTATCAGAGCATTGTAGTTTTCATCATTTTAACACTTAACACTCCTTTGTTTTCCAGGGATATCATGATAACGCATTTTGAACCTTCCATCTCTTTTGAGGGCCTTTGCAATGAGGTTCGAGACATGTGTTCTTTTGACAATGAACAGCTTTTCACCATGAAATGGATAGATGAGGAAGGTGAGTATAGAGGGTTGCATGCAAGCATTTGACTTGAGATGGTCTGTCATTCTCTTTCAAAATTTAATGAAAGAGTCCTAATCAACCCTGGAGGGAAAAATACATTGGAAATTAATGCCATTCTTATTTCACTTTTCAGTGTTTAAATAAAAAAACTACAATATTTGTATTGCCCCAAATAAAATTAATTACTTTTTTCAGCAGTAAGATAAATATTTTATCAAATAATGTAACATTTAATTTTGAGTTTATGTATCTTATATTTTTGTAAATCATCTTTTTTTTTTTTTTTTTTTTTGCCAGTCCTGGGGCTTGAACTCAGGGCCTGAGCACTGTCCTTGGGCTTTTTCAAGGCTAGTGCTCTACCACTTGAGCTAAAGCACTGCTTCTGGCTTTTTCTTTTTTTTTTTTTTTTTTTTTTGCCAGTCCTGGGCTTGAGCTCAGGGCCTGAGCACTGTCCTTGGACTTTCTCAAGGCTAGAGCTCTACCACTTGAGCCTCAGCACCATTTCTGGCTTTTTTCTATGTATGTGGTACCGAGGAATCGAACCCGGGTCTTCATGCATGCTAGGCAAGCACTTTAACCACTAGGCCAAACTCCCGGTCCCTGCTTCTGGCTTTTTCTGTATTATGTGATGCTAAGGAATTAAACCTAGGGCTTTGAACTTACTAGGCAAGTACTCTACCATTAGGCCACACTCCTAAACCCGCCTACTACTTTTTATCACGTAGGCATTGGGGCATGCTCAGATGGAGAAAAAAATTCTCCAGGATTATAGACAAGAATATAATTTGATTTCTTTGATATATGAGAAATATGTTTGAGAAGCTAAATATTTAATAATAGGATTCTGTGTTGAACAAATAAAAATTATAAGCTTACATCATCTCAACAGAATTAAGAAACCTATCTTTTTCTTTGTACTTGAAACCAGTTTAACCGATTTGTTTTGATGTGGAAAAACTGGTTTACTTAATCTGACTAAATATTTTAAAGAGAATAGTAATTTATTTAATTATCACTCTCATTTCCCATATATTGTTGTGTGATGGAATACAAGAAAAACAAATGGGACTTTTTTTTCCTTAGCAAATTTAATTCATCGTACCGTGTATGATCATAGGCACAGTGTTATATTTTAATACATGTATAATAGTGGAATGATGATTAATTCAGGCTAATTAATATATTATTACCTTCATTACCTCAGATATTTTTTTTTCTTTGTCAGTCCTGAGGCTTGAACTCCAGCCATGGGCACTATCCTTGGGCTTTTTAAAGGCTAGCGCGTTACTACTTGAGCCACAGCACCATGTCTGGCTTTTTCTGTATATGTGGTACTGAGGAATTGAACCTGGGTTTTTGTGCATGCTAGTCAAGCACTCTACCACTGGGCTAAGCTCCCAGCCCACAGCTCAGATACTTTTAACATTCCTTGTGGTAAGAAAAGTCAAAGCCAAGTCATCACTATTTTGAAATGTACATTAACTACAGTCACCATACTTTACAATAGATTACTTGCACTGATTCCTCCCTTTCTAGATTTTGTACTTTTTTTTTTTGTCAGTTGTGGGGCTTGAACTCAGGGCCTAGGTTCTGTCTTCAAGCCTCTTCATGCTCAAGGCTAGCACTCTACCTCTTGAGCCACAACACCACTTCCAGTTTTTGAGTAATTAATTGGAGATGAGAGACTCATGGGGTCTCTTCTGCCTGGGCTGTCTTTGAACCATATATCTTTAGATCTCAGTTTCCTGAGTAGCTAAGTACAGGTATGGGCTAACAGGTCTGGCTGACTTTGTACTTCTTGATAAATGTCTCCACCTTCCCTATCTTTCTCCTTGTGTAACCTTTGGTAACCATCATGTGCTCTTGCTTTCTAAGAAATTGCCTTGTCTAGATTGCACATACAAGTGAGATCATGGTATACTTGTCTCTCTAAGCCTGGCTTCTATCACTTAGTATCTATAGGTTTCATAAATTTTGTTGCAAATTTCTAAAAAACAGAATGGTATTTCAAGTGTGTATATATGTATAAATTAATTAATGATGAATTTTTTTGTTTATTTTCCTGATCTTGAGTGTTGAAATGCTACAATTATAGTTCACAGTATTTGAATTGAGTATTGTCTTTTACTTTAAGATGTATTTGTATGCATATATCACAAATGTGTATTTTTTATGATAATGTGATACTAGAGTTTGTACTTAGAACTGCATGCTTACTAGATTGTCTCTCTACCACTTGAACCATGCCATCAGCCTGCCCCTTTTCTGGTTATTTTGGAGATGAAATGAATTTGTGTTTTAAGATGTGAATTTAGACTATAACAGTAGAGTGGGTTTTGAAGACAGCTTTCCTGCTTTTGTTTCGTGATTGCTTGTATGGAATGTTTTACTTCTGAGTTATGTACTTGCCTTTATCAGGCATTAAACAGACTACAAAAAAGCAATACTTGAAGCAGAGATTCTCAACCCAAGAGAAGCAAACTACACTTATACCTATGAAGTGTTTGTTATTAACTTACATGTCTTTGTGATTATTTGGAGAGAGCCACTGGTGATTGGGTCCCTTGGATTTTTTCTTAAATATACTGCTGCAGAAGCAAAAGCTGCAACATACAATATACACATACACACATATGCTGAAATTTACATTAACCTATGAAAATTGTTCTGGGATATAATATAAAATAAAACTTAACTACTCAAGCTCAAGAGTGGTAATGCTAGCAATTCAGAAACACCAAAGAGAAGTCATAAATAACTTCCTTTTAGCAAAAAATTAGACATTTTTGACATAATAGTCATATGCTGAGGTGGCTAAGACTTTGGGTAAAAATGAATATTCAAATTGTGAAAAAGCTAAAGAAGTTCAACTTGCATTGGGCCTCACACTAGCCAGGATGTCACTCCTATAGCTCACACCTGAAATCTTAGTTATTACTCAGTTTACATTTGACTGTGCTTTTGGTGTTATACCCAAGAAATCACTTCAAAATCCAATGTCATACAACCTTGCCTCTGGTCTGGGAATGTGGCTTAGTGGTAGAGTCCTTGCCTCACATACATGGAGCCTGGTTTGATTCCTCAGTACCACATAAAGAGAAAAAGCTAGAAGTGGCACTGTGGCACAAGTGGTAGACTGCAGCCTTGAGCAAAAGAAGCTCAGAGACAGTGTCCTAGACTGGCCCTGGATAACCTCAGGACTAGCTGGTAAAAACAAAGAAACTTTGCTGGAACTGGAAATTGGCTTCGTGTACAATGCTTGCCTAGTATGCATGAAGCCCTGAGTGCGCTTCCTCAGTACCACATAAACGGAAAAAGCTGGAAGTAGTGCTGTGGCTCTAGTGGCAGAGTGCTGGCCTTGAGCAAAAGAAGGTCAGAAACAAAACAACAGACTTTGCTTCTGCGTTTTTCTTCTAAGTGTTATAGTTTCAGTTCTTAGGATTTTACCCATTTTAATGAATCTTTGCTTATGGTAGAAGATATAGTTTAAGCTTCATTTCTTTCACATATAAATATATTTGCATATGATAGATTTTTTTTTTTTTTTTTGCCAGTCCTGGGCTTGAGCTCAGGGCCTGAGCACTGTCCTTGGACTTTTTTCTCAAGGCTAGAGCTCTACCACTTGAGCCTCAGCACCACTTCTGGCTTTTTTCTATGTATGTGGTACCGAGGAATTGAACCCGGGTCTTCATGCATGCTAGGCAAGCACTTTAACCACTAGGCCAAACTCCCGGCCCTAGATATTTTAATAGTGGTATTGTGATTTTATTAAGGACTTATTACCTAAGATTTTGCTCAAAAACCATACCATGATAGGAATTAAAGAGCAGGCTCTTTTATTATGTCTGAGAAATTCTAAAATAAGTTTAATAGAAGAGTTGAAGAGTTAAGTGCAGTACCACCTGTAATTTTACCACTTAGGAAGCTGAAGTTAAGGAATCATAGATTTAAGGCCAGCCTGTATAAGACTGTCTCAAAAAAGAAGAAAAGAGGGCTAGGAGTTTGGCCTAGTGGTTGAGTGCTTGCCTAGCATGTACAAAGAAGAGCCAGGTTCGATTCCTCAGTACCACATTCATAGAAAAAGCCAGAAGTGGTACTGAGGCCTAAGTGGTAGAGCTCTAGCCTTGAGAAAAATCCAAGGACAGTGCTCAGGCCCTGAGCTCAAGCCCAGGACTGGCAAAAAAGAAAAAAAAAAGAAGAAGGTCAGGAGTTTGGCCTAGTGGTAGAGTGCTTGCCTAGCATGCACGAAGACCTGGGTTCGATTCCTCGTTATCACATACATAGAAAAAAGCCAGAAATGGTGCTGAGGCTCAAGTGGTAGAGCTCTAGCCTTGAGAAAAATCCAAGGACAGTGCTCAGGCCCTGAGCTCAAGCCCAGGACTGGCAAAAATAAAATAAAATAAAATTATAAAAAAAAAAAAGAAGAAAAGAAAGCTAAAATAGCAGCAGTGATTCAGCAATCAAGAGTAAAAAAGTGAAAATGAAAGGCACTTTTGTTTTTAAAAACTGCTGTAATGGAATTCTCTCTCTCTCTCTCTCTCTCTCTCTCTCTCTCTCTCTCTCTCTCCCCCTCTCCCCTTCTCCCCCTCTCTCCCTCTCCCCCTCTCCCTCCCTCCCTCCCTCCCTCCCCCCTCCCTCCTCCCTCTTCCCTCTCCCTCCCTTTTCCTTTCCCCCCTCTCTCTTTTCTGTTCTCCCTTTCTCTCTTCCTCTCTCTCTTTCTCCCTCTCTCCCCCGCCCTCCTTCTTCCTGGGTTCTATACTGAGACTACATAAAGCTCAGACTGGCTAGTAGCATCTAGTCTGCAGTCTTGTTTAGTGTAGCCACAGGAGTGAGAAAAGGAATGAGAGTAGAGGCCCCAGCTCAGCCCCACCTTGCTGCCAGTGACTTGTTGCTAGAGGAATGCATTGTCCAGGGAGATGTGGCACTTCTTGAATGTCAGGGATGACTTAGTTCTTTGGCTGGTTGGCTCAGTGAGATGCTGCCTTCTCTCCCCCACCACCCTCCGTCTCAGTTTCCTTCTCCCTCTCCCTCTCCCTCTCCCTCTCCCTCTTCCTTTCTCTCACTCCCTCTCTCTTCCCCCCTTTCTTTCTTTCTCCTTCCTTCCTTCCTTCCTTCCTTCCTTCCTTCCTTCCTTCCTTCCTTCCTTCCTTCCTTCCTTCCTTCCTTCGTCCTGGGGCTTGAACTCAGGGCCTGGGCACTGTCTTTGGACACTTTTTGTTCAAGGCTAGAGCTCTACCACTTGAGTCACAGCACCATTTCCTGTTTTTTCTGTGTATGGTACCGAGGAATTGAACCCAGGGCTTCATGCATGCTAGGCGAGCACTCTGCTATTAGCCCACACTCCTGGCCCGTTCCTTTTTCTATGTGCACACATACTAAAACAACATTTATATTTAAAAACAGCTCAGTCTGGACTGTTCATGAATTCATAGTACGTTAGTGGTTTCTGGGCTGACTCCTTGAGTAGACTTTCATAGGAAGATAAAAAATAACAAAATGGCCACCAGTTAACATCCCAGTAGGACAGGACTGCTTAGGACTGCTTTCACTACTCTTGCAAGTCACGACTAACACAAAGCCTGCTCTTGATCATGCTCATCAGTTAGGCAGCACTGAATTCCAAGTGTGGGTAGAGTAGTAGATTTTGTTTGCTTCATTTTCAATATATACATTATTAAAAACAAATTGGTTTTCTATGTGTGAAATTTGGTAGTGAGCATAGTATAGTATTTTGTGCAAATAGAAATGGAAATTATGTCACTATTTCAGAGAAGAACAGTCTAAATAAATACCTAAAGATCCACCCTTGACAGATCTTTCCCAAAACATTATATTATAGAATTTGTCTACTGATTGTCACATTTAGAAGTTTTTTAAAAAGTGAGTTTTCTGGCCAGGAGTTTGGCCTAGTGGTTGAGTGCTTGCCTAGCATGCACGAAGACCTGAGTTTGATTTCTCAGTACCACATACATAGAAAAAAAAAAGCTGGAAGGGGTGCTGTGGCTCAAGTGGTAGAGCAATAGCCATGAGAAAGCCCAAGAACAGTGTACAAGCCCTGAGCTCAAGTCAAGGACTGGCCAAAAAAAAAAAAAAAGAAGTGAGTTTTCTCTTTTGTATTTTTTTTAGGTGACCCATGTACAGTATCATCTCAGTTGGAGCTGGAAGAAGCCTTTCGACTTTATGAACTAAACAAGGATTCTGAACTCTTGATTCATGGTAAAAGAATAATTGTTTCTTAACTATTCTGGAGCTATATTTCTAAATAACTTGTTGATCATTTAAAAATATAATCCTGATATCTTCTTAATCTATCTGCCTCAGGCCAATGAAATTATCCTTCAGAAGTTTTGTAAATGCTAGAGAAAACAAAACAATCTACATCTTACAATCATTGTCATGTTTATATACCTCCTTGGCCTGGCATTTAGCTAGCTAGGCAGAGTCTCATGACTATTCTGCCAGGGCTGGCTTCAGACTGCTGTCTTCTAAGCTTCCTGAGTTGCTAGAATTGTCTTTTTGAATATTGACATGTGATCTATTGTTTCACATCAAGTTTAAGAAAGTTTGTGATCTAAATATAGCTTTAAAAGTTACCTTTTTCTAGTATATTGCAACAAATTGCTAGAGAAACGATTGATCAGCCATGTATGATAGTGTGCATCTATAATCCACACACTCAGTAGGCAGGAGGCAGGCAGATAAAAGCATTCCAGGCCAGTCTGGGCTACATAGCAAGACCTTGTCTGTAAAGAAAACAAGGACTGGTTGCTCAGTAGTAGAGTGGTTGCTTAGCATGTGCAAGACTAGATTGGATCCTGAGCACTGAAAACAAAATAGTGACAAGGAAAGACAAACGATTGATGGACATTAGTAGTCAAATTTAACTTTTATACTATATCCTGGATCTATTTTCTTGAGTGTTAAGAATGTGTGCTTTAGCTTTTAACAATATATACCATGAGAAATTATGTTTCCTATATTCTGCTCATATAAACAGTGTCCTTTAGTATGTCACAGAAGACAAAATAATTAACTAGATGTTCATAAACTGTCCTTTATTCTTATTATAAAAAATGGGGGGCCGGGAGTTTGGCCTAGTGGTAGAGTGCTTGCCTAGCATGCACAAATACCCAGGTTCGATTCCTCGGTACCACATACATAGAAAAAAGCCGGAAGTGGTGCTGAGGCTCAAGGGGTAGAGCTCTAGCCTTGAGAAAGTCCAAGGACAGTGCTCAGGCCCTGAGCCCAAGCCCAAGACTGGCAAAGAAAAAAAAAAATGGGTTGACTTGCTGTGTTTATAAATTTATAGATCCTAATATAAAGTTAATTTTTTGGATTTTTGGTACTGTTTCTGCTATTAATCTACCCTAAATTTAACATACATCTTGTAAGAACTCTTAAGATTTATATTCTACATGTATATACATTTTTGTGATTTAGTTCTGCATCATAGCAAAGGCAAGACATCAAGGATTTAAGAAAACATCTTTTAGGATAAGACAAAATTATTAAATAGTAACAAAGGACTAGATTTTGTATTTTGAGCTTCTAATGCATTGTTTAAAGAGATAATAGTCTTCATAAAAACTTCCCTTTGTTTACCCTTGGTAAAATAGATCCCCTCCACAGATACATTGACATAGCTAAGTACATGTCTCAAGTGAAAAGAAAGTCTGTGTGGAAATAGGGTCAGTTTTAAGTCAGTATAAGACAAGCGCTTCTTTTTTTTTCAAGGTAAAGAGTACATTTTTTTTTATTGTAATTAGTAAAAGGGTTACATGATATTTGCCAGATAGAAGGACAAGCGCTTCTTAACCAAGTTATTATTCGGGAGTTATGATTCTGTAAGTCAGAATCATGTGATCAGTACAGTGCATCTTGGACAGTGTCACCCTTCCTTTGCTTTTCCCTTCCTGACTGCCCACAGTTGCATAGTTCAGTTTTTACGTAGTGTATGTTGAGTAGAATGACTGCATTAGTACATAGGCTTTTAATATGTTGTTAATTAATTTGAGTTTTTTTTTTTTTTTCCAGTATTTCCTTGTGTTCCAGAACGTCCTGGAATGCCTTGCCCAGGAGAAGATAGTGAGTGATACCTACTCTCTACCCTGTAAAAAGTTAGGCTCTGGCCTAGTGAAAAGATACCAGAAACAGAATTCATTTGATTACCTCTCTTCCTTTTTTTTAGCTTGTTTTACAGTATGGTGTGTGCCTGAATTCTACTTTTGCCAAATAATAGAAGTTTTAAGTCATGTGACTTTTTTTTGGCTAGTCCTGGGACTTGAACCTCAGGGCCTGAGCCCTGTCCTTGGACTTTCTCAATGCTAGCACTCTGCCACTTGAACCATGGCACCCTTTCTGGCTTTTTCTATGTATGTGACACTGAAGAATCAAACCTAGGTCTTCGTGCATGCTAGGCAAGCATTCTACCACTAGGCCAAACTCCCAGCCCCTCATGTTTTTTAATTTGGAAAGTTTTCAGATTTATGGAAAACTTGAAACTACATTGAAAACAGAGCTTTGCATGTATCCTTTTCTGGGTAGTTAACGTTATCCCTGTTTGCTCCCTCTGTATGTACACATTTGCATGCAAATACCTACAGAACAGACTTCCTTTTTTTTACATTTATTTTTGTTATACCACTTGACAATAAATGATTGATGTGACATTTACACAGTTCAACAATAATCCTTAGAAATTGCTAAAGAACTTTCTTTGAATGTCTGAGTTGGTGGTTATGATTTCTTTCTTTTTTTTTAAGTTTGCCTATGTTTCATGTTTGCTGTGCAAGGGCTCTAACCCAAGGTCTTGCCCATGCTAGGCAAGTGGTATGCTACACCCCCAGGCCAGTTGGTTATTATGAGTGAGATTTGACTGCAGGAGCCAAATTACCCTTTGTTCTTATGTAATTTAAATATGTACTTTATGTTTGATAATAACTTGCTGCTTTTGATGTATGGTATAATTTATTAATTGTGGGCATTAGGAATTCATTCTCATATTTGATTTCTACACATCTCTATGACTTTAGAAGAAACAATAGTTCTACTTCAAATTAAATGAAAATTCAAGGCCACAACTTTTAATTTTGTGTCTCAATACTGTGGAAGAGGGGAAAATTAAAGAATAGTGGATGTTTGTATACAGGGTTAAATGGGTGTGATGTACCATATAGAAAGATGAAGAAATATGAAGAATAAGAAGACTGAGGCGGGGCCAGGAGTTTGGTCTAGGTGTAGAGTGCTTGCCTGGTATGCATGAAGTCCCAGGTTCAATTCCTTGGTACCACATACATAGAAAAAGCCAGAAATGGTACTGTGATTCAAGTGGTAGAGTGCTAGCCTTGAGGACCAAGGACAGTGCTCAGGCCCTGAGTTCAAGTCCGGGACTGGCAAAAAAAAAAAGAAGATGACTGAGGCAATAGTGATGGATGCCTATTTGATCAACTAGTAATGTTTAGTTAGTGACAGATGACAGATGGTTAAAGCCATGTAGGCTAGCTTCACAGAACTGTGGGGGAAATAGGATTCTTCTTTTTGTCCAGAGCCAGAACTTTGAGATTGGCCATTGTAGCCCATTTTCTTGATTCCAGAGTCCTGTCTCATTCAAATCTGTGAGCTACTTCCCAGATACAATGCAATTTCTAAACCTCTCATTTTTATGCCTATCAGTGAAATATTTTGACATTATCTTCCCCCAGTAAATAAATATTACTGCATTAGGATATGAGAAAATTTGATAACTACTATTTAAGAGTACTTAAGCTTTGTGACATCTCTGCCTTCTAAATGATTTTGAAAAAAAGGAATGTATGATTTTATAGAGAGGAAAGAAGTATGTCTAAACAATAATTGGTGAAATTTAACTAACTGTACTAGTATTCTTTCAACTCCTCTATGGGCTTAAAAGTTCTTTTAAATAAAAATATTTAGGAAATTTTTTGTTGTTGTTTTTTGTGCCAGTCTTATAGCTTGAATTCAGGGCCTGGGAGCTGCCCCTTGCACTCTACTATTTGAGTCACAGTTCCTCTTCCAGCTTTTTGGTGTTTAGTGGGAGATGACAGTCTCATGGACTTTCCTACTTTCCTGCCTAGTCTGGCTTTGAACCATGATCCTCAGATCTGAGCATCCTGAGATGAGTAGCTAGGATTATAGGTGTAAGCCATCAGCACCAGACAGGGAAAACTTTGTTAAAAGAATAGCAATAGGAGTTACTCATTTATGTTTCCTCATCTTTGTTTTTATCCTTGAAGAATGTTTCAGTTTTTCAGTAACTATCATGAAAAAAAACCCAAAACCTGTAATTAATTGAATGACTTACGCTTGCTTTTTTTCCTGTTTTTTTTTTAACATTCAGAATCCATCTACCGTAGGGGTGCACGCCGCTGGAGAAAGCTTTACTGTGCAAATGGCCACACTTTTCAAGCCAAACGCTTCAACCGGGTAAACTTAGTTTGTTGAATACTTATAATTTGAGACATCTATTTTTTTTCCTTTCTGCTATGAGGAAAAATTAGTAAACGTTATTATTCCCTTTTAAAATAAATACTGAGGCTTTACATTCCCAGTTTATCTGTCTAGGATAGTATACTATATGTTTACCATCAGTTTAACTTTAACTCTCACCACTGAACTATACTCCTAGCCGGTTTTATTCCTCCCTCCCTTCCTTCCTTCCCCTCTCTCTCTCTCTCTCTCTCTCTCTCTCTCTCTCTCTCTCTCTCTCTCTCTCTCTCTCTCTCTCTCTCTAAAGGGTGGGAGAGGGGTTTGAATATAGCATGTTATACTTGCTAGGCTGGTGCTCTGTTTGAGTTATGCTTCTAGGCCTGCTTTTTAAAACTTTTTAATTGGTTTACAGTTTTGTAAGTCAGGTAATGAGTACATTTCTTTTTGGACAGTGTCACCCCTCAGGTCTACTTTTTGTTGGGTATTTGGAGATGGAATCTAGATAACCTTTCTGTCTGGGCTGCCCTCAAACTATAATCCCCCAGATCCAAGCCTTCTGAATTACAAGACTTGGATTAGAGATGTGAGCCACTCACACCTTGTTTTGTTTTCCTTTCACTCCTTTTTTTTTTTTTTGGCCAGTACTGGGGCTTGAACTCATGGCCTGGACACGGTCCTTTGACACTTTTGTTCAAGGCTACTGCTCTGCCACTTGAGCCAGAATGCCACTACCAGCTTTTTCTGAGTATGTGGTACCTAGGAATTGAACCTAGAGCATGTGAGGTGAGCACTCTACCTCTAGGCTATGCTCGTGGGCCCCTTTCCCTCTTAAAAAATGCTTCAGATTAAGTCATTAGTTACATGGTTACCTCAGCTCTAGGAAAATGTATTTTTTTTTAGTGTGTGTGACTTTCCTGCACAGCTCTGCTCTACCAGTGAACTATACCTCCAGCCCAGCATTTTATAGGCTGTTTTGGACATTGGACGAGTACCAGGCACTTTTCTGCTCAGAATGACTTTAATCTGTGAACATCTGAATCTGATTCTCCTGAGAAACTAGAATTACAGGCATGAGCCATTGATATCTAGATAGAAAACTAGATTTGAAATGTAAGTGAAAGAAGCCGGACAATTGGCAAAGTAGTTTTGTTTTACAAACTAATCATGCAATTTAATTTTCACTGTTTGGCAATAATAATAACATCATAACTTTTATTATGTATCAGGCAGTTTTCCAAAAGCTTGATTTATACTCACTCACTTATTCCTTACAACCCTGTGAAATATACTATATTATAGATGAGGGAAATGAAATAAAAGGCAGTTAAGTAAGTTGTCAGAGATGATTTAGCTAGCAAGTGGCTGGGTCAGGCTTTGAAAGTAGGCAGCTGTCTCCAGAAGTACATGGGCTTACCTTTTCCAGACCTAGAAATCATGGCCTTCATTTTTGGTAATGTCATGTCCTTACTTCATTAATGGGAATAAAGATGACCACCTTATTTAAAAAGGCTTTGAAAAATGTAGTCCTATTGCTCTATGGAGAAGCAGAGCTTTGGTTTGACTTCTAAGTACTTGTAGATGGCCATATGGTTTTCAAGTCGAATCACTTTTTCAGTTCTCCTTACTGTGAACTTTTTGTGAAGGAGAAAATTTGAGTTTGACAGTAGAATGCAACATGGTTGCAAATTTCACTGTTTCTTCAAGACAGCCATTCTCTGTCCTTCCTAGCATTTAGAAAATTATGTATGAGGAAGTTTTGTCTTGTTTTCTTTTTTGGTTTGTGGCTTGAAGTCAATCTGGGCACTGTCCCCTGAGCTCTTTTGCTGGAGGCCAGTGCTCTATCTCTTTGAGCCACAACACCACTCCTAGCTTTTGAGTAGTTAAGATAAGAGTAGTTGGAGATAAAGAGTCTTTCAGGGAAAGACCCAGGGCTGTGTTCAAATCAGAATCCTCAGGTCTCAGCCTTCTGAATCAGGCTTTCAGGCATGAGCCACTACCTAGGTTAGTTTTGTCTTATTTTGCCATGGTCTGGCAATGGATATCATGAGGACAATTGAGCTGGAGAAGAAATCACTTATTTTTATTATTTTATGTGAAAACTGCTAGGAAATGGTTACAGTCATTTTTCATTAATAAAATACTTGTGCATTATTCTTCCCAGCGTGCTCACTGTGCCATTTGCACAGATCGGATATGGGGGCTTGGACGCCAGGGGTACAAGTGCATCAACTGCAAACTACTGGTTCATAAGAAGTGCCACAAGCTGGTTACAATCGAATGTGGGCGGCATTCTCTGCCCCCGGTAAGACACAGTGTCCTTTTTATTTTCTGGTTATTTTATTTTTTAATTAGTTGTACAGCAAGTCAGATTTGAGTACAGTGCATTATCGATCCATGTTACCACTTCCATCATTCTCTCCTGTCTGTCCCTGTCCCATCCATATCTCCCAGTTACATTTTCGCAAATGCACATTGAATATTGTGACTGTATTTGTCCAGTCTTCCTTTATCATTTGTCTGTTTTCCTTCTCCACTGCTTGACAAAACATGTTTCAGCTTCCTGGTATTCATTTTATTAAAACTGTTGCTTATTTCAGAGGAGTTACATCATTGGACTCCTCCCCTGAGCACACACCATCCTTTAGTCAGTTTGTTTGTATATACATGAATATAACCCTCTCTATGTTTTCATATATGTTTATATTTTAGATCCAATTTCATGTATGAGGGAAAACATGTCCAGTTAATCTTTCTGAGCTTCAGTTGCTTTATATAATGTTTTCAGGGCCATCCATTTCCCTGTAGTTGATATATTTTTTTTCTGATAAGTGAGCAAAATTCCATTTTTAACCCATTCTTTCATTGTAGGACATCTGGATAATTTATGTTAATTAACATTTTAAATTTTTACATGAGAGAGTGGGTAGGACAGTGTGATAAACCTCCATTTACCAAGCATCCATGCCTCGCAGTTTTAACACATGACCAGTCTTGCTATCAGCTGTAATCCCACATAGCTTCTCATCTGGTATTAATTTTGAAACATATTTCAGTGTATATACCTCTAAAGGATAGAATCTGAAATACAACTACAATACAAATTTTTACATTGAATACTCGTTCAGATATTAGTCAACATTTCCATTGCCCCATAAACAACTCTATTCTTTGTTCTTTGTTGATTGAAGTCTCTTAGATATATTTTTAATTTCCTGGTTCCTTCTTCTTACTGCCTTCTTTTTTTATCCTTATGATTTTATTGTAGAGGAAACAATGGTTTCTTTGTTAAGTGTTACAAAATTTTGCTCTTTACATAACATGTTGAGCAATATGAAGTGTGTGTGAGAGAGAGAGACAGAGAGAGAGAGAGACAGAGAGAGAGAGAGAGACAGAGAGAGAGAGAGTGAGAGTGTCTTGGGGCTTGAATTCAGGACCTGAGCACTGTCCTTGGGCTTTCTCAAGGCTAGAACTCCACCACTTGAGCCCACAGCATCACTTCGGCTTTTTCTGTGTGTCCTACCGAGGTATTAAACCCGGTCTTCATGCACGTGAGACAGGCACTCTACCACTAGCAATATGCTTTTTCCTTAATATGTAGATGGAGATGTTGGATTAGGTTTTTATTTTACTTTATTTTTTGTGAGTTGTGGTTGTGACTACAAAGGCACATGTGTTAGAGTATATCTCCGTCTTTTTTTTTTTGTCAGTGGTAGGGTGTTCACATGGGTCTGGGCACTGTCCCTGAACTCTTCAGCTCAAGGCTTACACTCTATCACTTTGAGCACCAAAGACACTTGGGTTTTCTATTGGTTAGCTGGAGATAAGTCTCATGGACTTTTGAACCTGTGCTGGCTTTGAACTGTGATTCTTAGATCTCAGCCTCCTGAGTAGCTAGGATTACAGGGGTGAGCTACCAGCACCTAGCTGTATCTCCTGTTTGGGTTTTTTGTTTGTTTGTTTTTTGGTATTGTTGTTGTTTGTTGATTTTTGTTTTGTTTTTGGTCAGTCCTGGGGCTTGAACTCAGGGCCTGAGCACTATCTTTGGGCTTTCTGAGCCACAGCATCACTTCTGGCTTTTTCTGTGTATGCAGTACTGAGGAATCAAACCCAGGGCTTCCTGTATGCTAGGCGAGCACTCTACCACTCTACCAGTACTTTCACCAGTCTTGGGAGTACATTCTTTTCTACGTCATTATTCTCACTGAGCACTACAACTTAACTTTTTACATCTGTCTGTATCATCATTGTAGCAGAATAGTTTGTTATATGTCTCTACCATAATTTATTTAACCAGTTCCCTTCATTGAATATTTGAGTTTTCTAAAATTGTCCTACCTTCTGATAAATCTTATTCTTAGGGATCCAGGAGTAGAAATGTTAGACCGGAAATATTTTTGAAAGATCAGGACACATCTTTCTAAATTGTCCTCTAAAATGATTATTCATATCTTCTTTGAACATTTGTGAAATTAGCTATTCCTGGTGGTTCTTTGTTATTAATATTAGGTATGTAACTCTTTAATTTAAGAATAGGTTCATAGCTAAAAAT
The DNA here is from genome assembly GCF_031878675.1 of Megascapheus bottae. Taxonomy (NCBI): domain Eukaryota; kingdom Metazoa; phylum Chordata; class Mammalia; order Rodentia; family Geomyidae; genus Megascapheus; species Megascapheus bottae. Next base: position 23,813,121 of record NC_143509.1, read on the forward strand.
CGAATCTTAAGGAAAAACAAAAGGCTAAACCTTGCAAACATAATTTACTGAGGTTTCTATGGATATTCTTGAATATTCTTAGATGCTAGGAAAATTTCTGTGTTCATACAGTTAGCAGAAAAGAGGGTCAGAATTAATGATTCATTGGCAATTTAGGATAGGATATATAAATAATGGGGATGTTCTTCCTTAAGTTTACTTTTTCTAACTGGTATTGGATGATCTTGGAGGTCAAGTTAATGAGTTAATGGTTTTGGTATAGATAAGCATTATTCCTGAGATCTTCCATTTTTGGCCCACTGACACCTTTGAGAACATTTTTTTTTTCTTGTCAGTTGTGGAACTTGAACTATGGGCCTGGGTGTTGTCCCTGAGCTCTTCAGCTCAAGGCTACCACCCTACCCTTTGAGCCACAGTGCCATTTCTGGTTTTCTGGTGGTTAATTGGAGGTAAGAGGCTTACATACTTTAATGCCCGGTCTAGCTTTGAACCATGATCCTCAGATCTCAGTCTCCTGAGTAGCTAGGATTACAGGTGTGAGCCACTGTGCCCAACCAAGAACATTTTTAAAAAAATGAGAAATCTCCGAAATATTACATATGGTTTCAAGGGTTTATAAATATCATGGGGTTTATCTCTAAAGCTCAGTAAGGAACTCATACACTAGAGACCTATAGTGAAGGAGACACAGGTAATATAGAAGAGAAACATAATACATAGGAGTTTTATTTTGATTTCTAATTGGTGATTTGAAGTTGATTTTGTGTTTCCTTTCTGTAAAATGTGACTAATATAACCTCATTCATAACATTATTGTGTAACTTTGCGAAATAAAATTAAAAAAAAATAAGGTATGAGTCATCTAAGTTATGTGTTTTGAAATTTAAACTTTAATGTGCTATGTCCTATTAAAATACTGTTGTTTCCAGATTTGTAGAGGTACTGAGAGTTTAAAAGAATGCACTAAGTCATTGTGTCTTTGTAAATGTTCATAGGAACCAATGATGCCAATGGAGCAGTCATCCATGCACTCAGACCATGCACAGACAGGTAAGATCCCAGCAGGAATGCACCAGCCATTATTCAATAACAGAGTGACTTTTAGGAGGCTCTGTTACCTAAGTTCAAAAACATACTCTTCTCTAATAAAAGTAGTTAAGCATATTTTGTGGCAAATTAGTGAAAATATTAAACAATTTTTGTTTAGTTCACATACCTTCTTTTTTTTAGATCCTTTTGACTTAAGCAAACCTAGCTCCTTTGTACAATGAAAAAATTCAAAGCTGATTTTGGGGCATTAACTATGTTCAAGTAACTTTTTTTTCACAACCTTATTATTAGAAGTAGAAATCATGTAAAAGATAACAAAAATACTGTATAGGAATTTTTTTTGGTCCTGGGGCTTGAACTCTAGGCCTGGGCACTGCCCTGAGCTCTTTAGCTCAAGGCTTCCACCCTACATCTGAACCTGGGCATTGTCCCTGAGCTCTTCAGCTCAAGGCTACCACTCTACCCCTGGAGCCACAGTGCCACTTCTGGTTTTCTAGTGGTTAATTGGAGGTAAAGAGTCTTATGGACTTTAGTTCCCCGGCTGGCTTTGAACCGTGATCCTCAGATCTCAGCCTCCTGAGTAGCTAGGATTACAGACGTGAGCCACTGTGCTGGGCTCTCTATAGGATATTCTAAGCATATGAATGTATATAAGTTAAAAATTAATAGGAGCGGCTGGCAAAGGAACAGATCAGAACAAAGGTAGTCGGTGATTTGGTGGGGCAAGAATATTTGATTTTAGTGTGATCTGGTATAAAACCTATAACAATTCAAAAGTAGATTGGCAGCATTTTGTTGTTGTGTCTTAAAATTTATAGATTCCCACTGAGTATAATTACATTGACTATCAAATGTAGAGGAAATAGTTGGATGGAAAGAATTATGGAAAAGAGAATAAACTGGGTTTAACAACGTAGACTTGGGTTTCAAACCTTGACTGCTGAGTACTCCTGGCATTAATGACTACTCAGTACCATTTGTGTCAAATAATTGTGTTTTAGAACATATGGGAACAATGGGAAGAATAATGACTGGACAGTAGTACTACTAGTGTTGATATTTTAGTATGTATAAGTTTTTGTTTGTTTTAACCCAAAGTGAAATCATTCTCTAACACTTAGAATGAAAACAAACTAGTTTTCATTTTCAGGTCTGTCCCAGTCACCTCATCCCATCCCCACCACCATTAATTCCCAGTAACCTTGTAAAAAAAAAAAATTAATAGAAGCAAAACCTTGAGCATATATTGGGAAACTTAGCCAGTTTCTTGATCCATGTGATTTAAGAAAGGGGATAAGGGTCAGGATTTTGGCCTAGTGGTAGAGTGCTTGCCTAGCATGCACAAAGACCAGGGTTCAATTCCTTGGTACCACATACATAGAAAAAAGCTGAAAGTGGCGCTGAGGCTCAAGTGGTAGAGCTCTGTCCTTGAGAACCAAAGACAGTGCTCAGGCCCTGAGCTCAAGCCCAGGACTGCCAAGAACAAAAAAAGAAAGGGGACGAAATATAGTCTCCTGATAATGGAAGAAGTTTGAAAAGCCCAAAGCTCTGGAATGCAGGCTCTTTTTCACTCCCATGTAGCTTTTTAGAGTAGAGCCATATGCTGTCAATTTTTAGTCATTTAGAGTTCCATGAGGGTGGGGAGTAAAAATTTCAGACCCTCCATCTTATGCCTGTTATTCTAAATAAACAGGGTTTAAAGAATCAACCTTATAAAAGGAATTGTTCAATTTGTAATGAAGAACAATGTTTGTGAAACAGCAGAAGTATTTATTAAAAGATAGCTCATGCCTATAATCTTAGCTATTCAGTAGGCTTAGATCTGACGATCACAGTTTGAAGCCAGACTGGGCAGGAAAAAAATGGAAAAAGAGGAAGTGGAGGAGCTGGGAGTTTGGTTTAGTGGTAGGGTGATTGCCTAGCATGCACGAAGACCTGGGTTTGATTCCTCTTTACCATATACGTAGAAAAAGCCAAAAGTGGTGTTGTGGCTCAAGTGGTAGAACTCTAGCCTTGAGGCAAGCCCAAGACAGGGCCCAGGCCCTGAGTTCAAGCCCAGGACTGGCAGGAAAAAAAAAGGAAGTGGAGCTGTTGCTGAAGTAGTAGATTGCTAGCCTTGAGCTTTAAAAAAGAAAAGGCTGGGAATGTGGCTTAGTGGTAGAGTACTTGCCTAGGATTCATGAAGCCCTGGATTCAATTTCTCAGGACCACATAAACAGAACAAGCAGGAAGTGGAGCTGTGGCTCAAGTGGTAGAGTACTAGCCTTGAGCCAAAGAAGTTCAGAGATAATGCCTGGCCCTGAGTTCAAGCACCAGGACTGGAACAAATACAAAACAAAACAAAAATAACGTGGATACTAAAGTAATGTTTATTTTCTTTACCTTCAGTCACGATTAAGATCTAACATTTCTATGTAAATTGTTATTAGTAGGACAAGTACTGTGTGTATGTGTGTATGTGTATGTTGGTCATGGGACTTGAACTCTGGGCCTGTGCCCTGTCCCTGAGCTCTTCAGCTCAAGGTTTGAGCTCTACCACTTGAGCCACAGCACCACTTCTGGCTTTTTTTTTGTGTACAAGGTAGTGAGGAATCATTTTACCACTAGGCTATGCTCCTGGGCCAGGTACTTAGTTTTAAATACTGAAAACTAGAACAAAAATATCAGCACAAGAAAAAATATATGTCAAACTCACTAATGGATGATGTTTTTCTCCCCCATTCCTTTGTTTTTAATGTTTGGCATTGGGATTTCTTAGTAATTCCATATAATCCTTCCAGTCATGAGAGTTTGGACCAAGTTGGTGAAGAAAAAGAGGTAAGATAGTTTGTTTTAGTGTACACTGTCACTCATGTGTTAACTAGACACAACCATTTAACAATGTGACACATTGACATGCTTAAATATTTTTAGATCATAATTAAATACAGGAATAATTTTAATGTGTCTAGAGTTTAGCTCTAATTTAAATTAGTGGGAAAACTTATTTTCATTTTAGATAGCATAATCTAAAATATAGTTAAAATATTTAGAATACTTCGTAATATTGTTTAAAATATAAATCTTTCCATTTTGTGGACTAATTACTTATCTGGAGTATATATAAGTATCTTAGTTTCTTTTTTATACAGCTCTATAAAATTTATAATACCTTAAAACATTGTTTTGTGTGTTGCCCTTTGCTCTAGTTTGACTTCTTGGTAACCACCTTTTCCCTGGTCTAGTTCTGTCAATAGTGTTTCCCTGCCCATTCTTCCTTTTTCTTTCAAGTGTTTGTTGGGTGCACTAGGTTTTGCTTTTTTTTTTTTTTTTTTTTGGCCCCTTTCTCTTTCTGGCCCCGCTCGCTCCGGCCCTGCTCGCTCCGGCCCTGCTCGCTCCGGCGGCCCGGCTCGCTCCGGCCCGGCTAGGCCCCCTTTCTAGCTCAGGCCCCGCTCGCTCCAGCCCCGCTCGCTCCGGCCCGGGTCGCTCCCGCACGCTCCTGGCCCCGCTCGCTCCGGCCCTGCTCGCTCCGGCGGCCCGGCTAGGCCCCCTTTCTAGCTCAGGCCCCGCTCGCTCCAGCCCCGCTCGCTCCAGCCCCGCTCGCTCCGGCCCGGGTCGCTCCCGCACGCTCCTGGCCCCGCTCGCTCCGGCCCGGCCCTGCTCCTGGCCCCGCTCGCTCCGGCCCGGCCAGCTCTCGCTTGCTCCTGGCTCTGCTCGCTCTGGCCCCTTCTCGCTCTGGCCCCGCTCGCTCCGGCCTCGCTGGCTCTGGCTCGGCTCGCTCCCGCACGCTCCGGTCCTGCTCGCTCCGGCCACCACTCGGTTGGGCTCTGTTCACTTCAGCTCAGCTCGCTTCTTTCGCTCTCTGTCGCCGTCGCAGTCTTGTCTCTGCCACTTTTCCGGTTTGGTTGTGTCTCGTCTCTGCCACTTCCGGCTTGGTTGTGTATGTGGGATACCGAGGAATCGAACCCGGGTCTTTGTGCATGCTAGTCAAGCACTTTAACCGCTAGGCCAAACTCCCGGGCCCTTGCTTTTCTCTTGACTACCTCTCTAAAAACCCAACTTGTTAGTATGAACAATCTGAAAAATAAAAAGTATGTAGAATAATAAAGTACCTGTATGAAATACCCAGCTAAAATAATTATCAATACATAGCATATCTTATAGCCTATCCATCTGTTTTATTTTTGTAATATTTTATAATATAATACTTGACCACCTATCTCATATCATAGTTTCTTAATCATATTTAGTAATTTTTATTTTTTAAAGACAAAGGTTCGTAGGCTGGCCTAGAACTCATGATCATCTTGTCTCAGTCCCCTGATTACAGGTATTTATCCCCATACTGGATGAGTCGGTATTTTTCTTTTTTCCCCAGTCCAGGAGCTTGAACTTAGGGCCTGGGCACTATCCTTGAGCTTTCTCAAGAATAGTGCTCTGCCACTTGAGCCATAGCACCTCCTCTGGCTTTTTCTGTATACATGGTATTGAGGAATTGAACCCAGTGCTTTTTGCATGCTAACCAGGCACTGTACCACTCCTAGCCCTGTCAGTCAGTATTTGCTTTATCTGTTCCTATCCTTTGATTTTTCTTTTTCTTTTTTTTCCTTTTTTTTTTTTTTTTTTTTTGGTAGGTCATGGGGCTTGAATTCAGCCTGGGCATTGTCCCTGAGTTCTTCAGCTCAAGGCTACCACGCTACCCCTTGAGCCACAGTCCCACTTTCCCTTTCCTAGTGATTAATTGCAGATAAGAGTCTCACATTCTTTAGGTTCTTTAGTGCCTGGGCTGGCTTTGAATTGCAGTCCTCAGATCTCAGCTTCTTGAGTAGCTAGGATTACAGACATGAGTCACTGTACCCGGCCCTGTTCTATTTTTCTTTTTTTTTTTTTTTTTGCCAGTCCTGGGCTTGAGCTTAGGGCCTGAGCACTGTCCTTGGATTTTCTCAAGGCTCTAGAGCTCTACCACTTGAGCCTCAGCACCACTTCAGGCTTTTTCTATATATGTGGTACCAAGGAATCGAACCCGGGTCTTCGTGCATGCTAGGCAAGCACTTTAACCACTAGGCCAAACTCCCGGTCTCTTCTATTTTTCTTATAGTTGCATGTTTATTTTTACATTGCCAAGGTTAACATTTACTTATTTATTTACTTATTATTATTATTATTATTATTATTATTATTATTATTTGTCTGTGTTGGGTCTTAGTCTCTGGGCCTGGTCATTATCCCTGAGCTCTTCAGCTCAAGGCTACTGCCCTAACCCTTGAACTACAGAACTACTTCCCAGTTTTCTAGTGGTTAATTGGAGATAAGATTCTTATGGTCTTTCCTGCCTGGTCTGGCTTTGAACCTTGATCCTCAGATCTCAGCCTCCTGAGTAGCTAGGATTACAGGCATGAGCCACCACACTGGCAAGGTTAACATTTATAATTCATCCTGCAGCCATAACCGAATCATCCCTATTGTGAGTAAGTCAGACAAAGGGAAATGACTCCTAATTTAGAGTGAATCCTGTCTGGCACTATGAGTTTCTAACATTATCTTTTATTTGCTTTTTGGTGTTTCTTTATAGTTTTTTGTTTCTTCTTGACATTCTTATTGCCATTACTATTACTACTACTACTATTACTACTGTTAATACTGTTACAATTGTTTTGGTTTAGATGTTTACCAAAATGCCTCTGCCTTTAGGACTTTGTGTATGTGCCAGTCCTGGGGATTGAACTGAGGGCCTGGGTACTGAACTGAGGGCCTGGGCACTATCCCTGTGTTTTTGTGCTCAAAGCTAGTAGATCTACCACTTGAGCCACAGCTCCACTTCTGCCTTTTTTGGAAGTTTATTGGAGATAAGAGTCTCATAGACTTACCTGCCCAGGTTTGCTTCTAACCATGATCTTTAGATCTCAGCCTCCTGAATAGCTAGGATTATAGGTGTGAGCCACAGGTACGAGGCTGCCTTTAGGAATTTTAGTATGTTTTAAATTAAGGGAAATACACTTAGAAGAATATACAGGTCATGAATATTTAGCTAGATAGTTTCTACAAAGTGAATACTATGCAATGACTACTAGAATTGGGAAGTAGGATCTATTGACATTACAGAGGCCCATATTGTGCCTTTTCCCAGTCAATATCTTTCTTCCTTCTGACATTGCTGATCAATACCACAGATGGACTCCCCCCACCCCTCTCCCTTTTCTCTTTTCTTCTCTCCCTCTCTCCCCCCCTTCTCTCTCTCTCTCTCTCCCTCTCTCTCTCTCTCTCTCTCTCTCTCTCTCTCTCTCTTTCTTTTGTTGGTCATGGAGCATGAACTCTGGGCCTGGGTGCTGTCCCTGAGCTCTTCAGCCCAACCCCTTGAGCCACAGTGCCACTTCTGATTTTTTGGCAGTTAATTGGAGATAAAAGTTTCACGGACTTTAAGGACTTTAGGCACTTTAGTGTTCGGGCTGACTTTGAACTGTGATCCTCAGATCTTACCCTTCTGAGTAACTAGGATTACAGGCGTGAGCTACCATGCCTGCCCCCCTTTTTTCCCCCCTGGTATCCACACTTTATGTGAACAGACTCCTATAAAACATATATTTATATATGGCTTATTTCTCAAGGCTAGAGCTCTATCACTTGAGCCTCAACACCACTTCCAGCTTTTTTCTGTGTATGTGGTACCAAGGAATCGAACCGTGGTCTTCGTGCATGCTAGGCAAGCACTCTACCACTAGGCTAAATTCCTGGCCCCATATGCGGCTTCTTGCACTTAAAACTTTTCATAGGTAGGGGCCGGGAGTTTGGCCTAGTGGTTAAAGTGCTTGCCTAGCATGCATGAAGACCCAGGTTCGATTCCTTGGTACCACATACATAGAAAAAAGCCAGAAGTGGTGCTGAGGCTCAAGTGGTAGAGCTCTAGCCTTGAGAAAGTCCAAGGACAGTGCTCAGGCCCTGAGCTCAAGCCCAGGACTGGCAAAAAAAAAAAAAAAAAACTTTTCATAGGTAAATCAACCATGTTTCACATAATAGCATTTCATTTAGTTTCACAATTAACAGTTTATTTGTCCTGTTGATTTGGGGGGGGGGATACCATGATAGGCTCTTATGTGATTTTTCATACGTACACACAGAAACACACACATACACACATACATACACAAATACACAAACACACAATTTCTGCTAAGTATTAAACTAGTAGTGGGATAGTTAGTTCATATGTACATTTAGCTTAAGAGGTAATAGCAGTTTTCTGTTTATATCGGTTTATACTTTCATCAGCAAGGTATGAGTACCATTGCTCCACTCCCTTGTCAACACTTTCAGTAGTCTCTTTAATTTCATCCAGCCTGTTGAATGCATAGTGGCAACATATAATTTCTCTTAAAATACTTGCTTGTAGTTGGGCGTGGTGGCTTACGCCTGTAATCCTAGCTACTCAGGAGGCTGAGATCTGAGAATCAAGGTTCAAAGCCAGCCTGGAGCACAAAAGGACCTGAGATTCTTATCTTCAATTAACCTCTAGAAAACGAGAAGTGGGGCTGTGGCTCAAGGGTAGCTGAAGAGCTCAGGGACAGTGCCCAGGCCAGTTCAAACTCCATGACCCACAAAACAAACTTACTTGTGGGCTGGGAGTTTGGCCTAGTGGTACAGTTCTTACCTAGCATGCATAAAGACCGGGGTTTGATTCCTTGGTACCACATACATAGAAAAGACTGGAAATGGTGCTATGGCTCAGGTGATAGAGCTCTAACCTTGAGGAAAGCCCAAAGACAAGTGCTAAGGCTCTGAGTTCAAGCCTCAGGACTGGTAAAGAAAAAAAACATGTACACAAAAACTTGCCATTCTTTTTACTAGTTTATTTAGGGTTATAGCTGTCATCCTTATTAAAATTTAGTACAATTTACTAGTAATAGTTTTATCATTTTGCAGAAAATGTAGTGACCATAGCACACTTTTAACTCTTTCTTCCTAGTTTCTCATTGTCCCTGAGCTTTTATGCTCAAGGCTAGCACTCTTATCACCTAAGCCATATCTCCACTTCCAGCTTTTTCTATCATTAATTGGAGTTAAGAGTCTCATGGATTTTCCTGCTCGTGCTGAATTTTGTACTACAATCCTCAAATCTTAGTCTCCTGATCAGCTAAGATTTCAACCAGGAGCCACCAGTACCTGCTGGGCTTACTTTTTCTTAAAATGCTGTATTCAGGATGAAAACTAATCTGTTACCCACAACCACTGTGTTATCCTATCCATAGACTTCATTTTCTCTATCAGCAGGACCTCCAGTCTCCCAGTCTTGAAAGTCAGTGTTTTCTTTTGTTTATACATCTGTGTTGCTCTCAGACCTAGAACTTGTCAGGGCCTTTTTAAGATATCCTTCATCATTCCTCAGATTTCAATTTCTTGGATATTCTTGTTACCACCTTTCTTAACTTAAAAGCTCATCTTTGGAAATTATATGGTTTAGAATGTTAGAAGAATTGAGAAGATAAAGTATTGTTATACTAGAATTCGCTTTTGTAGTTTTGATGATTTTATTTCAATTTTATGTATTTTTTCATACTTTAAAATGCGATTATATTAGATATCTGGAGTATTTAGAAATAGAAAACATATGGTGTTCAAATTATAAAACACTGTGCAAAACCATCCATGTATAACTTGATGTAAATGTTCTCCACAGGCAATGAACACCAGGGAAAGTGGCAAAGCTTCATCCAGCTTAGGTCTTCAGGATTTTGATTTGCTTCGCGTAATAGGGAGAGGAAGTTATGCCAAAGTATTGTTGGTTCGATTAAAAAAAACAGATCGTATTTATGCAATGAAAGTTGTGAAAAAAGAGCTTGTCAATGATGACGAGGTAAGCACAGTACTGGTTTACTACTGTTTGGCTGTTAAACTCTTAGTGTGTGCAAAGCCTTTGGTTTGATCCACAATATCACAAAACAAGACTATTGAATTAATTTCAAGGATAGAAACCATTTTCCTGTTAGGGCCCATTTGGATATTTATAACATTACTTTTGCAGGGCTAGATTTATTAAATGTGGCTTTCTAGATTTGATTTAATCTTTTTTTTTTTTTTTCCTTTCTTTGGTACCAGTAACTGGGGCTTGAACATAGGGCCTCACACTCTTGCATGGCTCTTTTTACTCAAGGCTGGTGCTGTCACTGATCCATGCCCCTAACCCCTTTTTTGCTGGTTACTTTCTTTTTTTTTTCTGTCGGTGGTGGGGCTTGAACTCAGGGCCTGGGCACTGTCCCTGAGCTCTTCAGCTCAAGGTTACTGTCTTACCCTTGAGCCACAGCACTTCTTCTGGTTTTCTAATGGTTAATTGGAAATAAGTGTCTCATGGACTTTAGTTCCTGGGCTGGCTTTAAACGGCGATCCTCAGATCTCAGCCTCTTGAGTAGCTAGGATTACAGGTGTGAGCCACTGTGCCCCGCTACATTTTTTTTTGTCAGTCCTGGTGCTTGAACTCAGGGCCTGGGCACTGTCCTTGGATTTCCTTAAGGCAGGAGCTCTACCACTTGAGCCACAACACCATTTCCAGCTTTTTCTATGTATATGGTAACAAGGAATCAAACCTGGGTCTTTGTGCATGCTAAGCAAGCACTCTGCCACATTCCCACCCCCTTTGTTGGTACTTTTGAGGTAGAATTTGCTGTTGCCCAGGCCTATTTGGGATATAGTCCTTCTCCTGTGCTTCTTTGTGTGACTGGATGACCAGTACATGCCACTGCACGCAGCCATTGTTTGACACAGAGTCTCAGTAACTTTTTTGTCCAGACTAGCCTAATACTACCCACATCCCCCATTTCTACCTCCCAAGAAGGTAGGATTTTTGGCTTGCGCCACTATACCTAATTGAGTATTCTATTTTAAAAAGTAATCAAATTGTATTTTTATGAGGGAAAGTATTCAAGATTTGTAAAAGTTTTCCAGACTGAATTTACTAGTAGTAATTTTCTCTATACTATCTCATTGTTCTGTTATTGCCAGTGGTTTTGACGTTTAGCCTAAGAAGATTCTATTTGATAATTGACTTGCTTAAGAATAAACTTATTGTTCATTTTGATGATTCATTTTAGTTTAACCTGGATTTCTTTTGTGTTTTGAAATAGGATATTGATTGGGTGCAGACAGAGAAGCATGTTTTTGAGCAGGCGTCCAATCATCCTTTTCTTGTTGGTCTACATTCTTGCTTTCAGACTGAAAGCAGGTAAAAAAGAAAACAATGGGTTTCATACATTTTGAAACATTATGAAATGAGAACCTGTCTTCTGTAATTTCTGAAATAGAAGTCATGAAGACAGATACAAAAGCATTCTGATTCTAACTAACTTCCTGCTTCTCAGTACTGTAATCAGTGGTAGCAACTTAGCTTTGGATCAGTAATAGGAACTGGAAAAAGGAAAAGAAAGGAACAGAAAAGAAATATTCAGGTCATAGTGATGACAGTAGAAACCACATTCTTTGAAGATTCTGGGGATTCTAATTTTATGCACTAACGTTTCTTCCAGTACAGGAAGAAAACCCTAACTTTTTTTCTTTTCTTTTCTTTTTTGTAAATCTGGGGACTTGAGCTCTGGGCCTGGGTCCTGTCACTGAGCTCTTCAGCTCAAGACCATCACTCTACCACTTTGACCCACAGTAGTTAGTTGGAGATGAGAGTGTCAATTTCATGCCTGGGCTAGCTTTGAACCACAGTTCTCAGATCTCAGCCTCCTGAGTAGCTAGGATTACAGGTGTGAGCCATCGGTGCCCAGCTAAACCCTAAGTTGTTTAAGTAACAGCTGAAAAGGAGTGATGTTGCATATACACAGCTGGAGAGAGTGGGTGGCTCTGGAGGAATCTACTTTAGAAGTATAATTCTGAAGTATTACTGTGCTTGTTTACTTTCTTGTCTCTTTTGTACTCTAGATAGCTTTTGTTTTTCACTGAATTATTGCCATCTTTCTACATAGATCACAATATAGAGAATGCTTTATTTATTTTGCCAATCGCGGGGCTTGAACTCAGGGCCTGAGCATTGTCCTTGGACTTTTTCTCAAGGCTAGTGCTCTACCACTTGAGTCACAACACCACTTCCATCTTTTTTCTATGTATGTGGTACTGAGGAATCGAACCTGGGTCTTTGTGCATACTAGGCAAGCACTCTACTGCTAGGCCAAACTCCCGGCTGAGAATGCTTTTTAGATTTGAATGACTTCTGTAGTTTTTAAAATGCAAAGTTTTACATAATTATAAATTTTGGTTTCATGTGTTTTCTCCGTTTTAGATTATTCTTTGTTATAGAATATGTAAATGGAGGAGATCTAATGTTTCATATGCAACGACAAAGAAAACTTCCTGAAGAACATGCCAGGTAAGTTTTTAGTTTACTCTTTTTTTAGTGTACTCCTTTTTTCATTGCTGCATGACTTTTTATGTGTAGTAGTTGTAAATAGTATATAAAGAATTTTTTAGCTGGGCACAGTGGCTCACACCTATAATCATAGCTAACTCAGGAGGCTGGGATCTGTGGGTCATGGTTCAAAGCCAGCAAGAGCCTGGGCACTAAAGTCCATGAGACTCTTAGCTTCAATTAACAACCAGAAAACCAGTAGAGGCACTGTGACACAAGTGGTATGGCGGTAGCCTTGAGTTGAAGAGCTCTGAGACAGCATGCCAGCCCAGAGTTCAAGCCCCACAATCAACCAAAAAAAAATTTTTTTTAATGTAATTCTGTGAAAGTCATATAGAGGAAGTTAATTTGCATAGTTTATGAGATTATTAACCATTTACTGTTTATTTGTATTTATTATATGTTTTGAGGTTTATCAAAAGGTGACCCTTCATAGCAAAAATGGAAGATATTTTGAATTGTGAACATAGCCAACTAATAGTTGTCCCTTGTTTGTTCAGCTGAACGAGAAAAACCTCATCTGGTTTTTTTACTACATTAAAGTGGCACTTCTGGTTTTATAGCATCTTTGCTTTTCTAGGAATTGAAACAGAATAAGAGCTGAAGTTTCCAAATCAGATTGAGCAGATAGAAGTGTCTTGTCTCCCAACTTGATTGTGATATGATGGCACCAGATTAGCCATAACCCAGTTTACTTCATTTAAAAATTTTGACTAATATTAAATTTTGTTATGGAATACTTTTAATTTCTAGAATTGTGGTGTCGCTGTTATGTTTAAAATGGTCAAATCTTAGTATTCTTGGTATTCTATGTTTATTATTAATTCTTAGGATTTGAGGAGGGAGGGGTTAGTCCTTTAGGAAAGTGATAAAAAAAACTATAGAAACTCTGTTTTACAAGTGTAATGTAATCCATGCACAATGGTACCTGTTTGAAATACTAACATTCAAGAGGATAAGAGGGGCCAGAGTTCAAGTTCAGCCTGGACTATGTAACAAGATGTCACCTTAAAAGGAAGAGAGAAAGGAAACAAAGAAACTGAAAGGAAGGAAGAGTAGGAAGTGGGAGGAGGAAGTGGGGAAAAGGAGGGAAGTAGGACATGAAGGAGAGAAAGAAAGAAGAGAAGCCGGGCACTAATGGCTCACCCTGTAATCCCAGCTACTCATTGTTCAAAGCCAGCCTGGGCACGAAAGGTCTCTTATCTCTAATTAACCACCAGAAAACTGGAAGTGATGCTGTGGCTCAGAGTGGTAGAGTGCTGGCCTTGAGCAGAAGAGCTCAGGTGCAGCGCCCAGGCCCCGAGTTCAAGCACCATGACTAAGAGAAAAAAAGAAAGGAAGGAAGGGAAGAAAGAAGGACTGACAAAAAGGAAGTCGAACATCTAACAAGTACAAGGTCCTGAGTTCAGAGTTAGTACTGGGGGAAAGGGCAAGGAGATAGAATGTACATATATATACATGTACAAAGTTTGCATACAACAGATTGGACTACCAGAAGACCATCCAAACACCCAGATTACAAACTCCTGTTTGAAAGCAAGTACCAGTAGCTCACACCTGTAATCTTAGCTACTCAGGAGACAAGATATAAAGACGGTGGTTTGAAGCCAACCCAAGCAAAGACATCTATGAGACTATTAACACCAACTAATCACCAAGAAAGCCAAAAGCAGAACTGTGGTTCAAGTGGTAGAGCACTGTTGGGAGCCAGAGTGGAATCAAACTGTACCTTGATTTGCATCAGACAATGGCTTTATTGTCTTATTGTTTTCTGGCCTTATTCTGTTTAAATGACCTGAGATTTACCATATGAATGTAACACCTGGAAGTTCCCTGGGTCTCAAGAAGGGAAGAAGCGGGAGTGGAAAATAAATGCAGCAGTCTTTACCTGGACTGCAGACATCCCGGACCCGGTGTGTCTGTCTCTCTTCTATTTTTTCCTAGTCCTTGCCCCCTATTTCAGGAACCCCAATCTGCAAACCCTGGTTTGCTGCCGGCTGGTCCCAGCAGAGCACAAAAGCTCAGGGATAATGCCCAGTCTCTGAATTTAAGCCCTGGCACACACAAAAAACTCCTGCTTCAGAATTTTAATTTCATAGTTTTATGAGAAATAAAATGTATAATTCTATTTTGGGCTTGTTTATTTTTAAATGGTGCTACAGTATTTTAAACATTAGTTTAAAGATATTGGGAGAAAACTGAATTAATGTATATGTTTATAAGTGTAGGTAGGAGTTAAACTTACATACCTATCTTAACAATTTAAAAATTTCGATTCAGTTAACTTTTTGTCTCATTTTAGGTTTTACTCTGCAGAAATTAGTCTAGCATTAAATTATCTTCATGAGCGAGGGATAATTTATAGAGATTTGAAATTGGACAATGTTTTGCTGGATTCGGAAGGGCACATTAAACTCACTGACTATGGCATGTGTAAGGTGAGGAAAAATTTCTAGACTTAATCATCTCATAAATTGTTTTGGTAAAATAACTTTATGCTTAAAGATAAGGACATGATTGTTACTTTGTTCAGGATAAGCTGTGCAATGAATCTTTTCCTTAGCCATCTGCAGAATTCCATATCTTCTATGTTATGTGTGCTATAGTAAGAATTACTACTATTTGTAACTTGAAATTTGTTTTGAAAATGGTCATGCTATTGAAGACAATTTGGGAATAAAAGTGATTTATAATCCCATTACTTCAGCAAATGTGCAAGTCACATTGTCGTCTTTGCCAATTCAAGTGGGATTTTCCCTGGAAGTCTTAACATGTTTCATATTTAAAATTTCAGGCAAGAATTTGAGTTACTCAGCCTGGGAGTTTTGCCTAGTGGTAGAGTGCATGCACAAAGACCTGGGTTCGATTCCTTGGTACCACATACATAGAAAAAAGCTGGAAGTGGTGCTGATGCTGATGCTTAAGTGGTAGAGCTCTAACCTTGAGAAAGTCCAAGGACAGTACTCAGGCCCTCAGCTCAAGGCCAGGACTGGCAAAAAAAAAAAAGAATTTGAATTGCTCTCAGCATGTCTCTATTGCTTGGGGTTGTTTTTTTTGGGGGGGGGGGTGGAGGTATAAAATGTGAAGAGAACTATTATTTAACTCAGTGTAAACTATAGCTGGTAGGAAATTATCCTCACAAATGTGTAAATGTGGGAATTATATCTACATTCCCCTAAGAAGTTCTCACATGGCCCAGAGTTTCTAGACATTAACATTACAGAAGATTTAACTTTACCTGTTCAACACAAATTAGGAAATAAAATTTTCTTGTAGAATCACATTATATATAAAACTCAGTGCCAGTTTCTGAGGTTACTCCTTATTCTAATATGTAAAATTTCAGTCATAAATTATTAAGCTTAATGAATAGGACTTCTATGTGTCCTTTGCTTACATTTGTGGTTACTTTTTCTTTTTTAATTTTTGGGTTGTTTTTAGCTAGGGCTTTTATCCCCACTGTCATGAAGAAAAGAGAATAGTGGCAGGATCTTATACTTCTCAAAGAAAAGTAAAATTGAACAAAAATATGAAGACTATTACTTTGTTAAAAAATCTGCAATTTAAAATACTTTTTTTTTTTTTTTTGGCCTGTCCTGCGCTTGAGCTCAGAGCCTGAGCACTGTCCTTGGACTTTCTCAAGGATAGAGCTCTACCACTTGAACCTCAGCACCACTTCCAGCTTTTTTCTATGTAGGTGGTACTGAGGAATCGAACCCTGGTCTTCGTGCATGCTAGGCAAGCACTCTACCAGTAGGCTAAACCCCCCCCCCCGCTTTTTTTTTTTTGCCAGTCAGGTATTGGTTTAAAAATTAGAATAGTGTGTATTTAGAAGAGGTTAAAGAGCTGGGTGCTGGCAGCTCACACCTGTAATCCTACCTCAGGCTGAGACTGAGGATAGTAGTTCAAAGACAGCGTGGGCAGGAAAATCCGTGAGACTCTTTACCTCCAATTAATCATTAAAAAAAAAAAAAACAAAAAAAAAAACTGTAAGTTGCTTTGTGACTCAAGTGGTAAAGCTTTGAGCAAAAGGAGGCTAAGGACAACACCCAGGCCAGAGTTCAAGCCCCATGACTGGCAAGAAGAAGAAGAAGAAAAAAAGGTTAAGGAAACAGGAGGCATTCTCAGATATCACTGATGAGTGTATAACATGTTTACATCTTTGCATCAACAGCATAACTCCATGGTAGAATGTGTGTAGCATCACATATTCTTTTTACTTTTCTGTCTTTTTAGAGTGGTCGTTTATTCTTTAAACAATGAAAATATAATTATTAAAATGGGGACAAAAACATGAGAAGGGGTATCAGTGTGTGTGAGATAATGCACCTCCTATCTGGGGAATATAACTGTAACCCTTCTATTAATTACAATAAAAAATTAAAAAAAAAGAAAATGTAATAATTACAAAGTTAAGCCAGGCTGATTTTCTTCCTCTATTCTTGCCTCTCCTTCTTCCCTTCCTCTAATTTTCTTCATCTTTCATTGCATTTACTGAAAAAAAAATTTTTGCTGTACATTCTTATCTTTAACAAAAATCCTAAATTACATTAATTTATCTGTGATAAGTTTAGAAATTTGTGTTCATTTGTTCTTTGGTGCTGGTACTGGGGTTTAATACTCTATGCCTCCTGCCCCCCTCTCAGCTTTTTCACTCATAGCTGGCACACTACCACCTGAGCCATACCTCTACTTCCAGCCTTTCCATTTTGCTGGTTAGTTGAAGAGAGTCTCATGGGCTTGTTTGTTCAGGCTGAGAACTGAAGTGCAATTCTCAAATCTTATCTCCTGAGTAGCTAGGATTAAAGGTTTGAACAGTTGGCACCTGGCTTATATTAGCCATGCTTGTATTGACCATTCTGCTAGCTTTCTTTCTGTGTTTTCCCATTCGGTAAGAAATGCTTAGTTTTATAAGCAGGAAAAGACCAAGGACTGAAACTTCTTTTCACAGACTTCATTAACAGTATTTTTTCTCGTACTAACACATTTTCAGTCTTGTGATAGTAAAGCTTATGGGAAATGAACTCTCTGGAAACTTGAGTGTTTGTCTCTTGTGATTTAAAGTCAACATTTTAAACTTATCTAAACTGAAGTCTAACCTCATGTACATATTGGATGAGTTTCTTTTGCTTGTAGCAGTTCCTAGGAAAACTGGAAACATAGTGTTTAATAGTGTTAAAACTTTCTTAAGAGTTTAAAGTCTTTTTTTTTTTCCCCCCAAACCAGTCCTGGGGCCTGAACTCAGGGCTAGGACAATTTTCCTGAGCTGCTTTTGCTTAAAGCTAGAGCTCTACCACTTGAGCCACAGTGCTATTTCTGGCTTTTTCTGTTATGTAGTACTGGAAAATTGAACCCAGGCCTTCATGTATGCTAGGCAAGCACTCTATTACTAAGCCACATTTCCAGCCCCCAAAAGAGGTTTTTGTTGTTGTTTGTTTTTGCCAGTCTTGGGGCTTGAACTCAGGACCTAAGCACTGTCCTTGGACTTTCTCAAGGATAGAGTTCTACCACTTGAGCTGTTATAGCCTCACTTCCAGCTATTTCTATGTATGTGGTACCAAGGACTTGTACCCAGGTTTTCATGCATGCTAGGCAAGCACTCTACCACTAGGCCAAACTCCCAGCCTAAAATTTTTTTAATAGTTTCTTCCATAAACATTTGAAATATTATGTGAACAGTAATTTTTTTTTTGTCTGTTCAGGGGCTTAAACTTGGGGCCTGGACACTGTTTTTTGAGCTTTCTCAAGGCTCGTGTTCTACCACTTGAGCCACAGCACCACTTCTGGCTTTTTCTGTATATGTGATTACCAAGAAACTGAACCCAGGGCTTTGTGCATGCTAGGCAAGCACTCTATCGCCAGGACACACTCCTGGCCTCATGAACAGTGATTTTATTGAGTAAACTAGCAATTTTATGAATCACTGTTATCTTTACTACTGTTCTTTCAACCTCAGAGGAATTTTAAATTATGTATATGCTATGCTTTAGATAGTTTTAACTAATGGTCCTCCATTTGGATGTTCACAGTGGTTTAGTATAGCTGTCTCTGACTAATACCTGAACATGGTATTTATCATCATAGCAGTATAGGACAAGCTATTTTCAATAATGTAGTACACCTTAAATCATACTCACAATTGTTGATACATAAATAACATCCCTATTAGAAACACTTTTTATTTATTTCCTTTATTATTATTATAGAGATGATATACAGAGGGATTACAATTACATGAGTCAGGTAATGAATACCTTTCATTTTGTACAGTGTCTTCTGTTCCCATGTTCTCTCCCCATCCTTCCCTCCCATCTCCACCCATGAGTTGTATAGTTTACTTTCATCAGTGTCCAGTGAGCTCCACTGCTGCATTTTTCCATCCTTTTCCCCACCAGCTCTTTAAACTTCCCCAGCCCCTTCAGAAGATGTATACTTGACTACACCATACATAAGGTAAAGAAGTCACAGTTATCAAAATTATCAAATTATCAAAAACTAAAATCTTAAAAAAAAAGGAAGGAAGGGAAAGAAAAGTGGTCTCTTGTTTCCATATCTTGGAGTTTGTTTCAGTATGTATATTATTTTATATAAATACTGATCTCCCTGTGTATCTAAGAGTCCTGTGTAATTTATCATATCCCAGTACATTTTAGATTTGGTTTCTGCATATTAGAGCATGTGTCGTTTGTTTCTCTGAGCCTCACTTATCTCACCTAACGTGATTTGTTCTAGTTCCTTTCATTTCCCTGCAAATGACATTTTATTCTTTCTAATGGCTGTGTAGAATTCCATTGAATATAAGTTCCACACTTTTTGGATCCATTTATATACTGTGGGCCATTTGGGCTGTTTCCATATCTTGACTATGATGAATAGTGCAGCATTGAACATGAGAGTACATGTACATGATCATATCCTGGCTACAGTGTCTGGGGTAGAGGCCCAGGAATGGTATGGCTAGGTTGTAGGGAAAGTCTGTGGTTTGTTTTTTTTTTTTTTGCCAGTCGTGGGGCTTGAACTCAGGGCCTAAGCACTGTCCTTGGATGTTTCTCAAGGCTAGTGCTCTACCACTTGAGCCACAGAACCACTTCCAGCTTTTTTCTATGTATGTGGTACCGAGGAATCAAACCCAGGTCTTTGTGCATGCTAGGCAAGCACTTTACCACTAGGCAAAACTCCCGGCCCCTGTGTTTAGTTTTTTGAGGAACTTCTGGACTGTGGTCCAAAGTGGTTGTACTAGATTACATTCCCACCAACAGTGCAGTAAGTAGAGTTCCTTTTTCCTCACAATCCCGCCAATGTCTGTTCTTACTCAAATTCATAATGTTGGCCAATCTTACTAGAGTGAGGTAGAATCTCAGAGTTGTTTTGATTGGCTTTCCTTTATGGCCAGCGTTGATAAGCATTTCCTCATGCTATGTATTTTTGTTTGTTTGCCATTTTTATCTCTTCTGAGAAGTCTCTCCTTACCTCCCTTACCCATTTAGTGATCGGTTTATTAGATTTGAGAGGGCTTGGTTTCTTGAGCTCCTTGTATATATTGGATATTAGGCCTTTGTCTGATATATTGCTGATAAAGAGCCTTTCCCAGTTGGTTGGCTGTTTGTCTAGTTTAGTAACTATATCCTTAGCTGTACAGAAACTTAAAAAAAAAAATAATAATTAATTTGGGGCCAGGAGTTTGGTAGAGTGCTTGTTTAGTATTCATGAGGATGAAGGTTCAATTCCTCGGGACCACATACACAGGAAAAGCCAGAAATGGTGCTGTGGCTCAAGTGGTAGAGGTCTAGCCTTGAGAAAGCCCAAGGACAGTGCTCAGGCCCTGAGTTCAAACCCCAGGACTGGCCAAAAAAGAAATAGTTTTCTGCATCTACATGCCCAATTTTCCTAATACCAATTATTGAAGCAACACTATTTTTTTCCCACTGTATGTCTTTGGCTCCCTTACCAAATACTAGATAACTATAAGTGTATGGTTTTATTTCAGTATTCTATTGATCTTTGTGTCTATTTTAATTCCAACTTCTTTTGTTAATGTGGCTCTGTACTAGACTCTGAGGTCTGGTATTGTGATACCATTTGCATTGCTTTTTTTTTTATATATAGAGTTGCTTTGGCTATTCTCGGCCTTTTGTTGTTCTATATGAATTTTGGGATTGTTTAAAAATCATTTTAAAATCATTGAAATTTTAATACATTTCTCTATATTATAATACATAATAATAAATTTTATAGAAAATATGTACAACATGTTCAGGATGTCTCTAGGGGACAGATAAACTCTTACTAGTGGTTATAGGTAGCTGAACTGGGTAGCTGAACTGGGTAAATGAAGCTGAGCTTATATCACATTCCTGTAAGCCCAGCATTTTCAAGGCTGAGGGAGGAAGATTGCAATTGTAAGGCTAGCCTGGTCTATATAGCAAGACTGTCTTTTAAAAAAGGGCTCCTTAGGAAGGATTCTTACTTTTCAATGTACTTCCCTTTTCAGTTTTTTTGTTTGAAATATTATACCACATAATCTAACAATGAGGAAATGATTAAATTCTGGTTATGTATGTTTAGTTAAATTCTATGTCCTGATTAATAATAATAAGTCTGGGGGAAATCTTATAATGTAAAACTCTAGATGCTCTATTATATGTGTAATATTGTCCAGTTGTTTCTAGACCTATATTTTTATTGACGATTTCTTATTTGTTTTGTATCCAGAGAATGGTCTGAACAATGTTTCTTTGAAATGCATTGAGCTTTATTTTATGTATTCCATATGACTTAGTGTATACTTAGTATCCCATGTGTATTTTACACACAAAAAGTCTTCTGGTATCTTTACTTTCTCCCTTCACACACACATGCAGACATGCATGTCCTCTATGTATGTGTATATTTAATTTTTAGCCCTAATTTCTTTCTAGTTCTTTTTCTCTTTACTGGTTTTTCTATGAGCTGTCATTTTCTTGGTTTAAGACTGTGAAATTCTAGTGAATATGTCCATTTCTCTGCATTTTGAGGAGGTATATGTACCCATAATTTTTATTCTTTTTGGTGATTGTTAAATTATGTCATTTCTGTCATTAGGCATATTAATATAATTGCCCTTAGTTTTCATCATTTTATTTATTTATTTATTTAAAAAAAAATTTTTTTCTGCCAGTCCTGGGGACTGAACTTAGAGCCTGAGCACTATCTTTGGGCTTTCCTCTAGGCTAGTAATCTACCACTTGAGCCACAGCACCACTTCTGGGTTTTCTATGTATGTGGTACCGAGGAATCAAACCCAGGTCTTCGTACAGGTCAGGCAAGCACTCATACCACTAGGCCAAACTCCTGGTCCAGTTTTCATCATTTTATAGCATTAAAATACTAAGTCAAAAAGCAACCTTGATTCTTAGGAAAAACAGCCAGAAGCAGAACATAATGTCAGCAATTAGGGTAGGACGTGTGATTTAAAGTGCTTTTTCATGAAAAAATGATCTTTCTATTTACATGACTTAAATTTGTATTGAATTTTAACTGAAAATAAATAATCTTAAATGTAGTTTTTATCTTAATGGAACTGACTTCTTAGCAACACCTATTAAGAAAAGTTTTAAGCTAATGACAATCCGTGATGTTAACTATAAAGGCAATTTTTCAGTGATGTGTTATTTATAATAAATGCTGGCGCTGAATTTAAGTAGCAGGTAAAACAGAAAAGGTGAGTTTAAAAATAAATTTATATCTCATTTTTTCCTTTCTGTTCAGGAAGGATTGAGGCCTGGTGATACAACCAGTACATTCTGTGGTACTCCTAATTACATTGCTCCTGAAATTTTAAGAGGAGAAGATTATGGTAAAAAATAAGTGGTATTTTAGCAATTGTTGAATGGGAGATTTGCTGAATGGGAGGTTTGATGTCATGCCAATAGCCCAGTATAGCATTTTAATACTACTGGGGTGTGTGTGTGTGTGTGTGTGTGTGTGTGTGTGTGTGTGTGTGTGATTAAAACCTGTGTCAAAACCCCCAAACTCTGAAATCAGAGTTTTTAGGTGTACAATTTGAATAATACTTTCTTAATGACAAACATTAGACTGGCAAGCATTAATATTAATTAAGCTAATCCTCAGTTAACCTTTTCTGAGTGCCATTTCCATTTTACAAATAAACTGATAACAGAAATTTTGAACAATATAACCCAATGTCCTACCAGCTAGATGGTGGCAAAAGAGCTTCCATCCAGCAGTGCAGTGACTCTTATTAGCCTCTGGGGGTGGTTCAGGTTTCTAGAAAAAATTCCCCAGGAATATCAAAGGTGTTGAAAAGCTTGGGTGCTTGACAGGCACCCGAAATTTTATTTTACTGTATCTTAAGCAAGTACTTCACTTCTTGGGTTCTGGCCCTCAGACTCAGAAGATGTAAAAAGGAGATGGCACTGCTGGAGGCAGTACACAGGCGAATTCAAGATCACTTAAGAGATTTGTTTGTTTGGTGCTGGTCCTGAGGTTTGAACTTAGGGCCTACGTGCTGTCCCTGAGCTTTTCCACTCAAGGCTAGTGCTCTACCACTTGAGTCCCAGCTCCACTTTCAGTTTTTTGGTAATTAATTGGAGATAACATGGAGATGACATTTTCCTGCCTGGACTGACTTTGAACTATGATCCTAAGATCTTAGCCTCCTGAATAGTTAGGATTACAAGTGTAAGCCATCATCAGTGGGCTTTAATAAACCAGCACAAGAGGCTGGGAGTGTGGCATAGAGTTGAATGTTTCCTAGTACACACGTAGCCCCAGTTTCAATTCCCTGGTACCACATACACAGAAAAAATCAGAAGTAATGCTGTGGCTCACGTGGTAGAGCACTAGCTTTGAGAAAGCTCAAGGACTGTGTAGAGGCCCTGAATTCAAAAAAAAAAAAAAAAAAAAAAAACAACAAAAAACTACCTAGCAAAAGACAAGTTTCAAATCAAAACAGCTCATTTTCAAATACAGTTTAATTATAACCTCAGAACAGAATATTAGATACTGGACATTAGTGTGGAATTATACCTGTATTTTGGGGAAAACCTTGGTTTTATATCCAGTAATTTGATATCGATATCTTTTAGGTACTCTTGTTGACACACAAAGTATTCCTGTAATTCTCAGTGTCTTACATAATATAATAATCCATTTATATAGTTTAATTTTCCATTCTATGGTAAATGGATTTTTACTCATGCCAGGCTTATAGAGTGGTTCATTTATTACTGTGAATTTTTTTTCTGAAGGTTTCAGTGTTGACTGGTGGGCACTTGGAGTTCTGATGTTTGAGATGATGGCTGGAAGGTCTCCATTTGACATTGTTGGGAGCTCTGATAACCCTGATCAAAACACAGAAGATTATCTTTTCCAAGGTAATATAGGATATTGTATACAGATTCTTTATCTATTTACTGTGCTAGAGTGATTTAATTGTTGCTTTGGCTAAGAAAATGGAAAATAGCCAGTGCAGAGGCCTGTAATTCTAGCTACTCAGGAGGCTGAGATATGAGAATCAAGGTTCAAAGCCAGCCCAGGCACAAAAGGACCTGAGACTCTTATCTCCAAATAAACTCTAGAAAAGGAGAAATAGGGCTTGGCTCAAGGGTAGGGCAGTGTCCTTGAGCTGAAGAGCTCAGGGACAGGGCCCAGGCCTCGTTCAAGCACCATGGCACCCCCCCCCCCGCAAAAAAAAAGAAAATGAAAATTAACAAGAGGTTTGACTCAAATGCGTATGTAGTACTTCCCATAAAGCTCCTTCCCTAGGGCTGGGAGTTTGGCCTAGTGGTTAAAGTGCTTGCCTAGCATGCATGAAGACCCGGGTTCAATTCCTCGGCACCACATACATAGAAAAAAGCTGGAAGTGGTGCTGAGGCTCAAGTGGTAGAGCTCTAGCCTTGAGGAAGTCCAAGGACAGTGCTCAGGCCCTGGGCTCAAGCCCAAGACTGGCAAAGAAAAAAAACACATTCCCTAAAATCCTAGGAGATTATTAATATTAATTAGCTTTACAACTGTGAAAAAGGGGAAAATCTGGGCTGGGCATTTGGCCTAGTGGTTGAATGCTTGCCCAGTATGCACTTGAAGACCCGGGTTTGATTCCTCGGTACCACACACATAGAAAAAAAAGCTGGAAGTGGTGCTAAGGCTCAAGTGGTAGAACTCTAGCCTTGAGAAAATCCAAGGACAGTGCTCAGGTCCTGAGCTCAAGCCCAGGACTGGCAAAAAAAAAAAAAGGGGGGAGGTGGGGGATTTGTACAGTATACTTCTGTGTGAGATTTTGAACTTTTAAACATCTTTCCAACTTCTGTAGTCTTCAGTCCCCATTTACTATTACCCTTTTCATATTATATCATAAGGAAGAGGTTCCTTTACATTTATATATCACAAATATTGAAGAAAGGGCTTCTTTGGCTGAAGAAGACAATTTACACCCGAGCCCTGAGGCTGAGTGTATAAATTCAAGAATGTGTAGAAGAAAAAGGAATATTAAAAAGATAGGA
The DNA here is from genome assembly GCF_031878675.1 of Megascapheus bottae. Lineage (NCBI taxonomy): Eukaryota > Metazoa > Chordata > Mammalia > Rodentia > Geomyidae > Megascapheus > Megascapheus bottae. The sequence continues at coordinate 23,838,045 of NC_143509.1, forward strand.
AAAAGGGCTTGGAGTTTGACCTAGTGGTAGAGTACTTGCCTAGCATGCAGAAAGAACTGGGTACCACATACACAGAAAAGCCAGAAGTGATCTTGTGGCTCAAGTTGTAGAGCTCTAGCCTTGAGAAAGCCCAAGGACAGTGGTCAGGCCCTGAGGTCAGGGCAATAAAAAAAAGAAGGAAAAAAGGTTTAGAAGGTGAAGCTGGGGGCATGGCTTAACAGTATTATACCTCCTTGCCTAGCAGGCACAAAGCCTTCAGTTCAAATCCCAGAACAGCAAAAAAGAAAAACATTAGAAAAGATGGGAGAGTACAGTTATAATGTTCAGTATATATATGTAAAAGTGGAACCAAGTTACTTGCAGGAATAAGTGGGGCTAGGAAGGATGAGGAGATGGATGGAAGGGGTGACATTGACCAAGATTCATTGTATTCAATTGGCCTGTTCAGCTAAACCCCTTTGTATGACTACTTAAAGATAATAAATTTAAAATACAAAAAAAAAAAACCCTCTCCCTCCTAAAAAAGGAGTGAGCGGATAGGGAATACTAAAGATTGAGCAGAACTGAAATAAGCAGACAGGGTCAGGTACCTGAACCTCTTAATATTATAACCCAAAGATGTATGAAGACTGTCACAAAAGTCTGTATTCAGTAATTAAAGCCGTCCCAAAATAGGAATTTCATATAATTGGAAACCACATGGCCACATGAAAAGACATTCAGCTTCTCTAGTAATTAAGATAATATGCACTAAAATGGTAATGAGCTGCCAAGTGAAGTGGCTGAAGCCAAGTGGCTGAAGCAAAATACACAGTATGAAGCAGTTGGAGCACTCCAAGACTATTGGAGTAAAACTAATATAAAGCTTTGGAGAAAAGTAACATAAAAAGTAAATAAATAATACAAACTTTTGCACATTGTTATAGCTGCAAGAACTTTACAAATACTAACTCTAAACCTTGTAATAGACCTACGTAGCAGGTATTTTTCCTATTTTGCAGATGAGAAAATAAAATAGTCAAAGAATAAGCATGCATGTAAGTGGTAAGAGACTGTCTTAGAGATAAGAGGCTGTCTTTTTTTTTTTTTTTTTTTGCCAGTCCTGGGCTTGAGCTCAGAGCCTGAGCACTGTCCTTGGACTTTCTCAAGGCTAGCACTCTACCACTTGAGCCTCAGCACCACTTCTGGCTTTTTGCTATGTATATGGGGTACCAAGGAATCGAACCTGGGTCTTCGTGCATGCTAGACAAGCACTTTACCACTAGGCCAAACTCCCGGCCCCTAAGAGGCTGTCTTTAACAATGGAGAAAGATAACACAAGATGTTGGAGTTGTATATGAGAGATTTTTTTTTTGCTTTAAATATCTATAAAAGAAATATAAAGTCCTTGAGACTCTTATCTCCAATTAACCACCAGAAAACTGGAAGTGACTTTGTGGTTCCCAAGTGGTAGAGTACTAGACCACAGCTCAAACCCCCTGTACCATCAGTCAGTTCAATCAATCATCCTTTCATTTATCCATTCACCCTGTGTGTCCTGAGATAAACTGATTGCTTGTTAGTGGGATTTCCTTCTTTGCTCATTCTCATCTAAACTATTAGGTAAAAATATTGCTCATCGGGCTGGGAGGGTGGTCTAGAGTGCTTGTCTAGTATGCATGAAGCCCTAGCTTTAATTCCTTGCACCATGTATACAAAAAATGCTAGAAATGGTAGAGCCCCAGCCTTGAGAAAGTCCAAGTACAGGCCAAGCCCTGAGTTCAAGCCCCAGGACTGGAAAAACAAACAAAAACCTGTTCGTCACACCAAGTCCTCAAAAGAAATGTAAAATAGAAACATAATGCTGTGGTTTTTATCTTTCCAGTTATTTTGGAAAAACAAATCCGAATACCACGTTCTCTCTCTGTAAAAGCTGCAAGTGTTCTGAAGAGTTTTCTGAATAAGGTATAAATTATATATACAAATCTTGTGTATTCATCTCCATTTATATAAATCAAATTGTTTAACATTCCAAAACAGAATGTGTAACTTTTTGAGTTAGGTTTAGAATTTGTCTGCTAACTAAAAACTAATGGTTAATCCTCAAGTGAGGATTTTGCCAATGTGATTCACCCCCAGCTAATGCATGTGATCCATAAATGGACCACATTCTTAGTGGGGGAAGTTGAATCTTGGGTTTTAGCCACCTCTGTTTTTCCAGGGTTATTGAATGATTAGCTACATCATCTGTTCATCCCCATGTAGTTTTTGAGCACATGAACTATAGTGTTCTTTACATATTGTCCTATCAAATAGGATTATAATTCTGTAAAATTCAGAAGAAATGCTATCTTAAAATTTTGAAAATCATTTAATTGCTGACTGTAGGATAGAAGAGTTTTAGGATTTAAGATTGCGATTTGGGGAGTCATAAATTCTAAGGTAAATAAGCAATGACAAATTTTAATAAAAATTAGAAATTGAAGCTTAGTTTAGATGACTTCTTTGTGTGAGGCAAGATTCAAAACTGGAAAACTCATTTTTCACTAAATAAAAACTGAAAGTGAGAGGTGTTTTTCTAAGTTACAACTCCTTTTCAGCCTCATCAGATAATTGTTGTATCATTGTCTTAGACAAATTATGCATTGTGGCTATAATTAAGCATAGGACTTTAAAATGAACAAACTAGTGGTAAAGTTTTGTGGTTTCCATATTTTCACCAGTGTCCTAGCTGGGTGCTGCCCAGATAGGAGCAAGTCTCTGCTTAAACTAGATAAACAAGGTAAACTAGATAAGCTAGGGAAGGGCCATAAAGAAATCTTAGCCACCATAAGCTTCCAGTTATGCCCTTGGGTCATTTCAGCTTCAGAAATAAAAAACATCATGAAATAGGCACAAAACAGATGATAAAGGTTTATTCTAAGCACTTGACGTTTGTCCAGTTCTTCAAATGCTTCTGTCTGTCTCAGGACCCAAAGGAGAGGCTGGGTTGTCATCCTCAAACAGGATTTGCTGATATTCAAGGACACCCATTCTTTCGAAATGTCGACTGGGATATGGTATGTACATGTTCCTTGTTTTCTGTATTAGGCTTCATTGTTTACCAGAGGCTATTTTTTTGTTGCTCTAGAAAGGTGTTGAAAAACTAGTATGTCAAAAGTTCTTTTGAAAAACTTCAAGAACAAACCAATTAGAATATCAATACAATGAACAGGCTGTACCATTAGTGAGGTCCATATCAATGTTCAGTTTTATAAATGATGTCTGACTTTGTTAGAGTCATCTAGAACCATACCTAGGGAAACATCTGAAACTAGAGGAGAAATGTAGAAGTGAGATTTTTCTCAGAATGTAGGCTTGAGCTGTTTTCCAATCTGTCTTTTTAGATGGAGCAAAAGCAAGTGGTACCTCCTTTTAAACCAAATATTTCTGGAGAATTTGGTTTGGACAACTTTGATTCTCAGTTTACTAATGAACCTGTCCAGCTTACTCCAGATGATGAGTAAGTAATTCTGCACAGTGGAATGTTTTTAAAGTTTTTTTGAACAACTCCCCCCCCAGTTTTAATGGCTACTAAATAATATCCAATTGTAGTATAACTTATGTAATCATTCTAGATGGATAGATGAATCCATCATACTGTTATAAAATTATACCTGTTGCTGCCATTGTTTTCTGCTTTGCTTTCCATGTATTGTCTAATCCTCACAACCTTGTAAACGAGGTATTGTCATGTTCATTTATAGCTAAAACACTGAGGCTCAGATAGGTTAAGCAAAGTTACACAGCTGGTGGCAGTCAGGATTCAAACCCCGATCCTGCTGACTAAGGCCTGTGCTCTTTGCGCTCTGCTGCCCTGTTTGCATTGATGATCGACATTTTTGAGTTTCCAATTATTACATTTACATGCGACATCAGTTATCAAGTCCAGGTAGCAGTAATTGGAATTTTTTTTGGTGCTTATATTGCATCCTTTAAACAACAACAAAAAAGTAGTTGGGCTGGACACTGGTGGCTCATGCCTCCAATTTAGCTACTCAGGAGGCTGAGGTCTGAGGATCTCAGTTCAAAGCCAGCCCTGGCAGTAAAGTGCCTGTGGGACTCTTTATCTCCAACTAGCCACTCGAACACCAGAAGTAGAGCTATGGATCAAAGTTGTAAAACAAAAGAGCTCAGAGACAGTGCCCAGGTCCTCCCTGAGTTCAGGCCTCATGACTGACAAAACAATAAAAACAGTTGGGGATAATTTCTGGATGTTTTGCAACCCACCTATTGTTGCAGATTCATTCTCTCTAATTTTAAGGAGGCTCTTACTATTTGGCTTTGGCTCTACTTAACATTGAATTCTTAGCATATGCTTTCTCACAGCTGTTACAAATGGTCTGTGCTTTTTACAAGCCTTCCTTACATTCATTCTTCCTGGATTAACCTTCCTGTCTGGGGGGCTGAGGCCAGTCTGGTATGAGCTTGCTCCTTTTCCAGCTGTCATCAGCCATAGTGTGACTCAGCTCCACTCTCTTAATAATTTTTGTTTTGTTTTGTTTTTGCCAATCGTGGGGCTTGAATTCAGGGCCTGGGCACTGTCCTTGGACACTTTTTGCTCAAGGCTAGCATTCTGCCACTTGAGCCACAGCTTCACTTTCGGCTTTTTCTGTGTATGTGGTTCTGGGGAATTGAACCCAGGGCTTCATGCATGCTAGGTGAACATGCCAACAGTAGGCCACACTCCCAGCCACACTCTCTTAATTCTTGTTGACTTTTTTCTAATTCCTACTGGGAGGAAGCTCTCCTTTTCTATAAGAGACACTCCTAGTTTTCTAGCTTTGTTTGTTTCCTGTGGAATTTTGTTTACTCTTGACTTTAAAAACAAAACAGTTTCTTTCCCTGTACTTCTAAAAATGCTCATTTATTCTTACAGTTTTATCCTGAATCTTAGCCCTTCTTTGAACTCCCATATTTTCCCCTTTTTTTCATCTTCAGATATTACAAATAGTTAATGGGTACTCTTGGTAAGAGAAGAAAAAATAGTGTTTCTATCAAACTTCGAAGTAGTCAACACTGAGTCTTGATTCTTTGTTCCTGCCAACAACATTAGCCTGATCCTTGAAGTTTAACTTTTGAACTGCAGATTAAATGGCCTTGACTTCTAAACAGTAAAGCACGTTTTAGTCATTCCTCCTTTCTCCTGCTGTCCTTTCTGCTGCTTGGGCATTCATGGCCTTGCCCTGGGTAGCAGTACCCACCCCAGTTCTGCTCTGTGGCCACTGGCCTGTGTTCTTTCTTCCTAGCTAAAACAATAAACAGTTATTTAGTTTTAAAAAAAAAAAGAATATGCTAAGGAGTAGTTGAAAGTGTAGCCTAGTGGTAGAGTGTTTGCCTAGCATCACAAATTCCTTGGTACCCCATACACAGAAAAAGCCAGAAGTGGCCTTGTGGCTCAAGTAGCAGAGTGCTAGCCTTGAGCAGAAGTGCTCAAGGATGATGCCCAGGCCCTGAGTTCAAGGCCCAGGAGGACTGCCAAAAAATCAACAACAATGTGCTAAGGAATAAGACACACAAAGATGAGCATTTTGATAGTTTAGTCTCACTCAAAGCTTACAGACCACCAGAAAAAGATCTGTGTGAGTGTACCAAGTCATTATTCCTGACAGCATTGTGTTTTAGAAAGAACACTGGTTTAATCAAAAGACAGGAGTTTGAATCTCAATGTTACCTCTTACCAGCTGGATAACCTAGACTGTGAGTTGCATAACTCCTCTGAGCCTATTTCTTTTCTTTTCTTTTTTTGCCAGTCCTGGGCTTGAGCTCAGGGCCTGAGCACTGTCCTTGGGCTTTCTCAAGGCTAGAACTCTACCACTTGAGCCTCAGCACCACTTCCAGCTTTTTTCTATGTATGTGGTACCGAGGAATTGAACCTGGGTCTTCGTGCATGCTAGGCAAGCACTCTACCACTAGGCCAACCTCCTGGCCTGCTATTTCTTTTCACATTATTTATGTACAAGATTCCAGTGAAGACTTAAGTGAGTAGTGTTTAGAACCCTACCTTACTCTCCTAAGCAGCATTTCCATCTGCTTAATATCTCCCAGGAGATGTTAACATTAAAGGTGTCAGATAAACACCTCAACTATATGAATGGAGTTTGGCCTTGTGGTAGAGTGCTTGCCTAGCATGCACAAAGACCTGGGTTCGATTCCTTGGTACCACATACATAGAAAAAAGGCTGGAAGTGGTTCTGTGGCTCAAGGGTAGAGCTCTAGCCTTAAGAAAAGTCCAAGGACAGCGCTCAGGCCCTGAGTTCAAGCCCCACAACTGGCAAATAAAATAAAACTAATACCTTTCATGGTCCCTTCTCTGTTGCTGTTAGTTGGCTCTGTACCCCCCACCCCCACCCCATGGAATCAGATTTGAAATATCAGTGATTCTTTGCTCCTTTTTTTTTTTTTTTTTTTTTTTTTGCCAGTCCTGGGCTTGAGCTCAGGGCCTGAGCACTGTCCTTGGACTTTCTCAAGGCTAGAGCTCTACCACTTGAGCCTCAGCACCACTTCTGGCTCTTTTCTATGTATGTGGTACCGAGGAATTGAACCCGGGTCTTTGTGCATGCTAGGCAAGCACTCAACCACTAGGCCAAACTCCCTGGTCCCGCTCTTCGCTCCTTTTTATAACAGACCATATAATACCTGAAGTTGCCAGGTGCCTGTATTTTTGTCTTCATTCATCACTTGCATTTGAGCTTTCTTTTCTCATCCATTGCCCATAACCCTAGTTCCTGTCTCATTCAAATCATGCCAGGAGTATTACCAGCTTCTTACTTGATTCTGCCACTTTACTGTACCACCTGTGCTCGCTCGCTTTCTTTCTTTCTGTCCTGGGGGTTGAACTCAGGGCCTGAACACTGTCCTTGGGCCTTCTTCAAGGCTAATGCTCTATCACTTGAGCCACAGCACCACTTCGGGCCTTTTCTGTGTATGTGATACCAAGGAATCAAACCTAGGGCTTTTGCATACTAGGTGAGCACTATAACACTAGGCCAAACTGTGCTCTTTACCATATGAAGAGTATACCCTTTAATTGGGAATTTTTCTTAACTCCTGCTTTGAATAACGTATCTTCTTGGCTCAAATTTCAATCCTGCCCACCTCTGCTCTAGCCTGACTCCCCAGCTATCTCTCACTGGAACACAACTGGTATTATTAGTCTTGGTCACTTACTAGTCCTGAGATAAATGTCATTATCTCTCTGCTCCCTGCTTCTCCCCTCACTGTTCCTCCATTTTTTTTAACCTATATGAATTTTTCCATCTTTCGGCATCACCTCGCATGCCACTAAAATCTTTGATGGGTTGGGGTGGAGTTTTCCAGTATACACATCTCTGACTTCTTTGATGTAACACTATCTTCATCTGCCTTGTGACACCTTTCCTTCTATCCCTGACTTCCAACTCTGATAAGACAACTTGCATTTCTCTAAGTCTACCATAGTCTTTTGTCTTTCTGGTCATTAAATGTGTAACAAGTGTTTCCTTCTTGATTTCTCTGATGAGAAGTTACTCCTCTCTTTAGTACTGGGCTTAGAACAGGACTTACTCTGTAGAAAATGTAGTAGTTTCTGTTTCCTTTACTGCTTGCCCAAGTGTATGTTACTCCTGCCTCCACCAAGGAAGGGACTGCATACTCTCTATTACTTGTGCTCTGCAACAACTATTCAGTAGAAGCTTGGTGTCATGATGTCAGCATCTCCTCTGTCTCACCATTGTCTCCTTGTGGGGTTCTGTCCTTATTCCAGGACTCTTTTGTGTATTTGTTCCAATTGCCCATTCCTTTTGGCTCGTCTTCATTTTCCCTCTGGCTGTTGAGGCAACTGCTGAGTTAAGTGCTAACTCAGCTGAGTTAAGTGCTAACTCAGCATCTAACCTGGATGTTACCTTAATTAAGAACGTTGTTCAGATCAAAAGTGAAGATAACTGGAATCACGACAGTCTGTGCCTTATTTATTCCCAGTCCTTAGAACCTTTTGGTTCCAAGCTTGCTTGACTTCTTTCCCTTTCCCCCTTTTCCCCTTTTCCTTTTTCCCTTTTCCCTTGCTTTGCCTTCCCTTTCCCTTTCCTTTGGTGTTGTTTCCCTCCCTCCCTTTCCTCCTACTTTTCTTCCTGTCTTTCCTTTGTCTTTTTGTCTTGCTTTTTTAAATACTCAGCTTGATTCTTCTAGAATTTTTTTTCTAGTCTGGGGCTTGAACTCAGGCCCTGAACACTATCCTTGGGCTTTCTCAAGGCTAGAGCTCTACCACTTGAGCCATAGCAACACTTCTGGCTTTTTCTTTGTATGTGGTATGGAGAAATCAAACCCAGGTTTGTGCATGCTAGGCAAGCACTCTACCACTAGGCCAAACTCCTGGCCCTGGAATATGTTTTGAAATCATGTTTTGCACAATTTATATCATCAAGCCCTGTTTTAAAATTTTTAATCATATTTACTGTTTAAAGATCAAAGAGATATTGATTGTGCCACAAAGTAATTCTTTTTTCCTTTTTTTATTGTCAGGATAATGTATATTCCTCAGTCAGTAGGTGCATTACTTCTCGAACATTGATACCCCTTCTCATGTTTTTGTCCCTGTTTCCCTTCCCCAACCCCCTCCCATTAATTCATTTCTCTTTCAACAGTGACATTGTGAGGAAGATTGATCAGTCTGAATTTGAAGGTTTTGAATATATCAATCCTCTTTTGATGTCTGCAGAAGAGTGTGTCTGATCTTCATTTTTCAGCTCTGCATTCTGCTTCTGTTAACATTTAATGCATGGATGAATTTGTCAGCCCCCATAGAGTTAATCCATTTATATTTGCCACCTGCAACAAAACCACCCAACAGCACTCTTACTATAAACCATTGTAATTGGTACAGCAAAAATGTAATTGTGAAAAAGAAAGCTGGCTTCCAGACAGTCACGTCAAAATCTAGTCATTCTGGTTCTTCAGAGGCATATTGATGAGCAATGAAGTTATCCTTTTGTTTAAAGGAAGTACCACTGCTTTTAAAGGAAGTCTGTTTCAAATTAAGACACATAGTGAGATTAATCATAAGCCAACCATAAATTTAGTCACTCTGTATTAAATCACTTGAGGATTTAACTTTGAAATAAAAGTTTGATTAACAGTACAACTTTTTAATATTACATTTTACCTTTGGAGTTTATGTCCTGCTATAAATGTTGTCATTGCCTTAGATAATTGCTCATTTTAAGACCGCAGCGATTAAATTGATAATAAAAGATACTGCTTGCTTAGAATTGGGGAAAACATTCTTCTTGAGTTGAAAAATAGACATGTTTTATTAAAAATCAGATTCCAAGCGTGCAGGTAGCTCCTGACTGCAATCCTATCTACTCAGAAGGCTAGATGGTCAAGGTTCAAAGCCAGTCCAGCCAAAAAAGTCCAGGAGACTTGATCTCCAGAATAATCAGCAAAAGAGTGGCCTGGAGATGTTGCTCAAGTTGTAGAGGGCCAGCTGTGAGCAAGCCAACCAAATGAGCTCAAGGCCCTGACTTCAAACCCTGGTATTGGCAAAACACTAATAATGAAAAAAGACAATTCACATTCCAAACCATTTGCTCTTTTTGAAAAACTGGCACAGGTGATTGTTTTAGATTGAGAAGGCAGCTTCTGAGCCATCCTTTCAATGAAAACTAGCTGGAATGGTAATGTGTAGTCCAGGAGACCATGTGAAGTTAGATGGAAAACTGCTCCATCCATAGGAAGGAAAAAGACAGAAAATTGAAGTGGATAAGAAAAGTGCAATGATGTGGTAGTATTTATTTATTGGAGAGTGAGTCCTGCAGTTTTTTTCTGATAATAACAAAGAAGCCCTCACTTGTTACCAAACTTTTAAAAGCATTCCATTTACTCAGTGGAGGCAGAATGTATAATAATTTTCCTTATTATTTAGTATTCAGAAAATAATTTATCTCCTAAGTAGACAAAATGTAAACTCTGTTTGCTTTCCTAAACCACCTTATCTGTACCTTTGTTCCTTATTTATGGAGTCTTTAATGAAATCTTCCCAAAATATAATAAATGTGAGTCAATGTTTAGAACACACATACATTCATACACATTACAGTTCCAGCTCTTTACTGAGTTTTTAGTAGATAACAAATTTAATAGAGAGTAGAATACATTTCAGGGGAAGAGTTTACTAGGTTATTTTTATTAATATTAGTGTTTAGCAGTTTGTTATTTAAAGAGGTACGAGATAATAGCACCCTTCTGTTTATTTTATATATCATTTTTACAGAAAAGATTTAGTCATCTAAATTACAATTGAGTAAAATTTAATTTTAGAGAAAAAGCTATCTAGTTTTAAACTTTATAATGTATGTAGGCATTTATTAAATTCTTTTTTAGATGCTACATTTCATTAGAAATGTAAGTCTCCAAAGTGTATGGTCATGCATTCCCTTTTCTACAAAGAATTAAGTCTGAAAACAATTAAAACCTCCAGTGATAAAAGCCAAGTAAATGCACTGAAATACACATCTGAAAGCAAATATTTATATACATTTCTGTGTTTATTTGTGAGGTCTGTGTTTCTCCTAATACCTGAAACAACTTGTTTTAAGCGAAGAGCAGTGTTCACTTTACATCATAAACTTAAGAGAAATATGTTTATGAGCTTGCTTTTAAGTGGTGCTGTTTCCTCCTGGGGCATTTGAGAATAGAGGTGATCAGGTACTCAGTTTCAAATGCACATTATTGGGTCTGCCTCAGAATTCTGTTGAGCCTTTCGACCTCATTCTGAGAAACACTTTCTGCAAGTTACTCTTCTTTATTTTGTGGTTAAATTTTAGAAAGATTATCCTTGAGAAAATGTTTTATGAAGGGATAAAACAGTGAATTAAAATCTTCTCCACATTTTAAAGTAATGATCCCAAGTTAGGTATTTTCCCTGGCCTACTTTCAACAATCAGTTTTCTACCAATAATATATATTTAAAAAAAGACATTTTTCTATGATGAAGTTTTAACCATTATTAATGGTGATCTTTTATTTTAAAATCTTTTTTTAACAAGATTTACTGTGTATATTTTATACAGAATTACATTACAAAAATGTTTTGTGTTCTATTTTTTGTAGTTTTTAAGTGCCATATCGATTATTTTTCATGTTATCTAGAAGGTCTCAAAATACTCACCAGGGGAATAAGGCAGTGGACTGTGAGAATGTTTAGTATTTTGGTGTTCTAAGAAATAATTTATTTTGCATAAGCATGTGGTCAGATCATTTTATGTCCATGCAGGCTGGATTGGGTGTTAAGTATTATGCTTGTTCATTACCGGTACATTTACTTTATAAATTTGTCTTGTTTTTGTCATGTAGACTACTGCCTTGGTCACTATAATATAATCTGTACTTGTTTACTTTTTTATGTTAAAAATCTCCAAATAAAATGTTTTAATACCCATCAAGAGTGAACTTGTGTGTGTGTGTGCGTGTGTGTGCACACGCCAGTCCTTGATCTTGCACTCAGATCCTGGGTGCTGTCCCTTAGCTTCTTTTGTTCAAGACTAGTACTCTACCACGTGAGCCACAGCTCTACTTCCAGCTTCTTGGTAGTTGATTGGTGAGAAGCGTCTAGGGTACTTTCCTGTCTGGGCTTGCTTGGAATCATGATCCTTAGATCTCAGCCTCCTGAGTAGCAAAGATCACACCACTGGGACCAGGCTTGAGAGTAGACCTGTATGCAAACAAAAATACATCATTTGTTGAGGAAAGTAAATGGAAATTGGAGAGTTTAGAATAGTTACGGTAATTAACAGAGTATCTTAGTAGGGGCAAATTATCATACAGAATTCACTGGTTAGTTTACAGATTGGTAGTCTGGGTGTGTGGGTGTGTCATGGGGCTTGAACTCTGCTCTGGGCTGTCCCTGAGCTCTACAGCTCAAGGCTGCTGACCTACCCCTTGAATCACAGCCCTGCTTCCCGTTTTCTAATGATTAATTGGAGATAAAGAGTCTCATGTTCTTCAGTGCCCAGGCTGGCTTTGAACTGAGATCCTCAGATCTCAGCCTCCTGAGTAGCTAGGATTACAGGCATGGGCTACCGCGCCCACCTACCTGGCAGGGTGTTTTTAACTTGCCCTTCAGTTTGTCTCTTTTGTTGGAAAACAAATTAGTAAAGAAATCAGCTGAACATTTTAGCTGGCTTTAATGTTGGAGCAAATTCAAGCAGATTCAGAAGAGATTCTTCCCATTGTTAATGTGATGTATTCCAAAAGTCTATATCCACATATAAACAGCTATCACCCTGATGTCGCCACATTCAGTCACCCTTTGGTTTCTTCAGAAGAATGATGTGTTTTACTCTTCCAACCTCCTCCCACCCCCTAGGCCTGGAACTTGAACTCCGGGACTAGGTGTTGTCCCTGAGCTTTTCAGCTCAACTAGTTCTCTACCACTTGAGCAACAGTTCTACTTCTGGGTTTTTGTTAGTTTGTTGGAGATATGAGTCTCATGGACTTGTTGCCTGGGCTGGCTTTGAACGGCAATCTTCAGATCTCAGCCTCCTGAGTAGCTAGGATGACAGGCATGAGCCACTGACACCTGGCACTATATACAGATGCTTAAAAACATTCCTGTTTTTTTTAATCCTAAATTCAACTCGTTTAAAATGGAATTATGGGTATTATAAGTGACGTGCTATCTAAGGTCACCCTGGGTTACAGCACACATTTTCTTCCTTGTGTATTAGTAACATTTCAAAACAGAGTCCAAAAGAGGAACTTTGAAGCTTTAGGGAAATTTTGCATTAAAGCATTTAGTTGCTAGACAACCAGTTTACTCCGCGGAAGGTAGAAACCAGTCTCTAGCCCTTGAACCTGAAGAACTTGGTTTCTGGACAACGCCCAGTAGTGACTCATTGGTAGATCTGCTGATCTTGCTGAGAAGTACTCTTCTCTGGGGCTTATAGAATCAGGTAAGATCCAGATAGTCTAGTGAAACTTATATGAATTTTTCTTAACATTAGTTTCCAACTGTGCCAAATGTTTTTCAGATTTATGGTAGATCCCACAGAGCCTTCTGAGCTCAGATAGACATAAGAATAAAATCTTAGGCAATTCATGTTAGTCCTTCCCTCGCTCCCTTCCTCTGTCTTCCTCTTCTCTACACACTGTAAGATTGCTTTTGCCTTTGTGGCTAAGAAATAGGAGTTGGACTTTATATAGGAATGGGAGAACAAGCTGTCAGATGCTTCTGAGATTTTTAGAATTCATCTCTGAGAAGTGAAAGGAATCAGCTCAGAATGTGGGAGTGGCTTGGGGCTGTGACAGCTTGACTACTCATTTGTGCCCTATGGCATTAGCATTATAATTTTACCCCAGTGGTAGAGAAGAGTCCGTTTAGTGTGATCTTTTGGGGTTGGTTCTGTAGTTTGAACTTTGTCAAGTCTTCCAGACAAGTGCTCTACCACTTGAACACACGGCTAGCCTCCTAATGTGACCTCTTACTGGATTCCTAAAGATTAACCCCCAAGTGGATTCACAGGACTTAAAAGCTTCCTCCTTCTCTCCCTTCCCTTTCTTCCTCCCTTTTTCCATCCTCTTTCTCTCCCCCCTCCTTCCCTCCCTTCCTCCCTTCTTTTCGTCCATCCTTCCTATGCACTCACGTGCATGCCAGTACGGGGGCTTGAGCTTTTTTGTTCAATGTTAGCACTCTACCACTTGAGCTACAGCTCCATTTCTAGCTTCTTGCTGGTGGTTAAGAGATAGTCACAGACTTTCTTGTTTGGTCTGGCTTTGAACCTTCTCTTAACTAGAATTACAGCTGTGAGCCACAAGTGCCAAGCTACTTGAGAGAATTTCTTAGCTCAAGTTTTCACCAGTAGTTGGGCTGATTTGAGGCAAATTCTAGGTGTTAAAGCCCATGAAAAGGCTCTAGCAAAACTCTTGAGACAAAAGAAGGCTTATTTTGTTATCAATGAGAAGTGCTGGTCACTTTCCAGATGCTGAGCCACATAGACAGATTTAAAACTTGCATTACATAAACTTTTTTTTTTTTGCCAGTCCTGGGGCTTGAACTCAGGACCTGAGCGCTGTCCTTGGATTTTTCTCAAGGCTAGAACTCTGCCACTTGAGCCACAGAACTACTTCCAGCTTTTTCTTTGTATGTGGTACTAAGGAATCGAACCCAGGGCAAGCTAAGCAAGCACTCCACCCCTAGGCCATGTTGACTGTGATTTTTTCTTATATGTCTCATAATATATTTAATAATAAAGTGAAGGCCAATTACAAAAAAAAAAAGTCTAGCTTTAACATTTACTGGCCTTTGATAGATTTTCTTTATCCAGAGCCTCAATATGCTACTGAACGACAATTGCAACCCAAACTATTTTTTAAGTAAAATTTTCTTTCTAGGCACTGGAGTCTATAGCGTGTGTGTGTGTGTGTGTGTGTGTGTGTGTGTGTGTGTGTGTGTGTGTGCACACGCGCGCGCGCACACATGTGAGTGCACGTGCTGGGCCTGGGGTTTGAACTCAGAGCCTGGTTGCTGTCCCTGAGCATTTTTTGCTCAAGACTAGTACTCTACCATTTGAGCCACAGGGAGTTGTGAACACCCTGCCCAGACTGGCTTTGAACTACAATCATTAGGTTTCACCCTCCTGAGTAAGCTGAGATTATTGAGACACCTAGTTTTAAACAGAGTTTTAAATTTAAAGATCTCAAAGAGATTTTGGTCAGTTGTGGGACTTGGACTCTGGGCCTGGGCGCTGTCCCTGAGCTCTTCAGCTCAAGGCTGCTGCCCTACCCCTTGAGCCACAGCGCCACTTCTGGTTTTCTAGCGGTTAATTGGAGATGAGTCTCTCAGTCTTTGGTGTCCAGGTTGGCTTTGAATGGGGATCCTCAGATCTCAGTCTCCTGAGTAGCTGGGATTATAGGCATGAGCCACCACGCTTGGCAGAGATATGCATTTGAGTAGTTTACTGGAATGTACTGCATTTGAAACTATTTTTGTTTTGCTTTTGTTTATAGGGTTAGGGATCAAACCCAGGGCCTAACGTGACAGGAGAGCATTCCTCCCATTGAGTTGTACCCCCAATCTAAACCTATTGGTATTCTAATTGAGAACTCTTGAGTCAGTGTGCCAAAGATTTGACAAATTCTTAAAACTTAAAGTTAAAAATGGTATTCATTTATTGGGAACTTTTGTGTGTGGGGGGGTTATGGGGCTTAAACTCAGCCTGGGCGTTGTCCCTGAGCTCTTCAGCTCAAGGCTACTGCCCTACTTCCTGTTTTCTAGGGGTTAATTGGAGATAGTCTCAGGTCCTGTTGTGCCCGGGTTGGCTCTGAACCTTGCTCCTCAGATCTCAGCTTCTTGAGTAGTTAGGATTACAGGTATGAGCCACCACACCTGGCTATTGGGAACTTTTTAAATGCTATCTCAAGGACTTTTAAAAATATATGACGCAGGGCTGGGAATGTAGCTTAGTGGTAGAATGCTTGCCTAATGCGCATGAAGCCCTGGCTTTGATTTCTTAGTACCACATAAACAGAAAAAGCTGGAAATGGTGTTGTAGCTCAAGTGGTAGAGTACTAGCTTTGAGCAAAGGAAGATCAGGGACCGTGCCCGGTCCTCAAGTGCAAGCCCTAGGACTGGCAAAACAAATAAAAGTGACCCAGAAGAAAGGGGGCTAAAAGCTAAAGACGTCTGTGTGTAGCCAGATGTTGGGGTTCATGCCCATAATTCTCTCTTTGGGCCCAGTAAGTGTGGTAAGTGGAATTGTGCCCAGGAGCCTGGTGATCTCTTCCCCACCACCAGGGGCCAGTCTTGCTGTAAGGAGAGTCATTTAACCTCACTTTTCCAGCCACACACTCTAACTTCCCAGATTTGAGCAGTTCTGATCATGTGTGTTTTGCTTTTACAGAACCATTTAATATCAATGTGTCCTTTGTACTGTGCTTCACTGGAAAGCCCTCTGTTATTTTTCCATTTGGGTCTCTTTGAATTGATTGTCCTTTAATCATTCTAGAGATTACAACTTGCCTATTATTCAGTGTGAATATGGCAGGCCCTGGGAAACAAAAGTCTAAACATATTACATTTTATCTATGAAGAATGCTTTTTGTTGATTTTGGTTATTTAACGATACATGAAAATTCAATTAAGACAATCTAAGAGATTGTCTCTAGTTCTCACTTGTGAATTTTCTGTGACAAATAATACATGACATTAAAATAGCAACATTCATAGGCTTAAGCCCTGAATGCAGATACTCAGATTGTGTATTAAAAATACGATTTCAGAGCTGGGTGCTGGAGGCTCATACTTGTAACCCTCTACTCAGGAGGCTGAGATCTGAGAATTATGTTTTGAAGCTAGCATGGACAGAAAAGTCTGACAGACTATCACCCGTTAACTGTAGGCATAGAAAAAGTGGTAGAGTGCCAGTTGTGAGCAAAAGCCTAAGGAGAGCACAAGGCCATGAGTTCAAGTCCCAATACTGGCACACACACACACACACACACACACACACACACACACACACACACCAATGCCAATGTATGATTTCAGAGGAATTTTGACAGTTGCTATTTCATAAATACTTAAACACTAAATACAATAAAGGCCAAGAAAAAAAAAACAGTTGAAATTATCCATTTGGCTATGGAAGGCACTTTTTCCTTCTACTCCCGGCCAGCTATTTACTTCAGTGCCCAAAATAACTGCTCGTACAATGTGCCATAAGTTGCATTAAACACCCTAACACCTTCTCCTTCACGGGTTTTTCATCAACAACTTTTTTTAGATTTGTTGTGTTGTTGACACCACCTTGTAATCTGTGCATTGTAACTTTGTAGTAAGAGTAATTGGGAAATATGAAATCTGTTCACTTTTAAAGTATTCCTGAAAATATAACAATAATGATTATTATGATTATTGTTATTACTACTACTACCATTTGTGTTGTCCTGGGGCTTGAGCTCAGGGTTGGGATGCTGTTCTTGAGCTTCTCTTTGCTCAAGGCTAATACTTTTAACACTTGAGCCACACCTCCACTTCCAGCTGTTTTGGTACTTCAGTGGAGGTAAGAGTCTCATAGACTTTCCTGGATTATCTGCAAATCATGATCCTCAGATCTCAGCCTTTTGAGTAGCTACAATTACAGGCATAAGCAGCTGGTTCCCAGCCAAGAATTCTTTTTAAATTTTAAAATAAAAGGGAAAATTTCCACTTTCTAACCATATTGAGGACTGGAGTTTTTAATCTTCTGTTTGATTTTTCAGTGATGCTATAGAGAAATTTTGTTTCCCAAAGGAGGTTGTTCCTCATGTTAGGTCCACTCAGACAGAGAAGCATTATGGGTTATCAGACATGCTAAATACTGTGTACATGTCTTATTGAATCCTAATGATCCTGCAGCATCTCCCATCTCAGGACTCTTGCAAGCTAGGACCTGAATCTAGTATCTTAGGCCAATCTCCAGTGAAATTCTGAGAACCATTGATTACATTAATATATCCTCTTATCTCCATTAAACATATGGCCAAAAAATAGAAATAAGAAAGTTAGGGAACCTAACTCAAGTTTCAGTGGGACTGTTACCTTGCAAGCTAGCATATAAAATGTGCACTAAATTTTTGCACCTCTACAGGAAAGCACACATACATGGTGTGTGTGGATGGGTGGGTGGGTGTGTCCTGGTACTGAGATTTAAACGCATAGCCTGAGTTCAACTTTTTAACTCCAGGCTAGTGCTCTACCACTTAAACCACAGCTCCATTTAGATCTGTTACCTTGACCCAAGAACAAGAGCCATGCCAACTTCTTTTCTCCTGTAACCCCAACACCTGAAATAAGGCTTGGATCATAGATGCCGCAGATATACCTGTAGATGAGTCGACCAGGGAAAGACAAACACGGCGCCGTGCTTGGGGAGGAAAGCTCCGGTCCTCGGTGGTTCCACTATGAGGGGAGCTCCTTGCTCCAGCTAGCTGTCTTGGGGCTGAGGAGCCAGCAAGTTTTAATAGGCCACCCCGGCGGTCTTGATGCTTTGACCAACGTGGAAGGCTCCGCGCTAGGCTAAGCCTCCACTACCCACTAAGTGCTGGTCGGGCTGGGAAAAAAAATCCCTGCTCCAGGGCAGGAAGGCCAGTCGCTTGGGGTGTGTGGGATTCTCCAGCGAGAGAGGCGACTCCCCCGCGGGCGGGCGGGCGGGGAGCCGCCCGGGACTGCGGCTGGGTCTGGCGGAGGGGGGCGGGGAGGGGGCGCTGGGGGAGCTCGGGCTCGGGTGGAGGGCGTGGTGCCAGGGCGGCTGGGGCAGATCCCAGCCTGAACCCCTGAAAGGCTGCAGGCCAGCGTTAGCTGGTGATTAGCAGGCGCCTGGGATGCAGAACTGCGGAAACTCCTCCATGGCGGTCCAGTCCCAGGATGGTTCTGAGAAGATGATTCCGTTCTCAGAAGGACCTCAGAGCCACGTGGACTCCAGTTTAAATGTGGGAAAGACTGTTACGGGAATGTGAGCCCTAGCCCCTTCTCCCTCCAGGAGCCTCTTGGCCACAAACCTTCCTAAAATGGCTTTTAAAGTTATTATTGAATTCACTTAATTAAAAAAAAACTTTAAGTAGTTATACAGAGGGGTTTTAATGCAAGATATCAGTTTGTGAGTGTAGTGCATCATGATCAGTGTCACCCCTCCATCACTTTCCCCCCAAATCTCCCAAACCTACCCATCCCCTCAAGTCACCTGCTCTCATTTTCACACATGTACATTGGACATTATGGCTCTGTTTGTCTGGGCTTCCTCTCTCAATTTGTCTACCAACCCTCCCCTCCACCTCACTGCCTGCTTACACAGGTTCTAGCTTCCTGGTATTCATTTTGTTAAACTGACAGATACACACACACACACACACACACACACACACACACACACACACACTACATATATGTATCTGTATTCCAACATAGTGATTCTTGTTTTTTTTTTTTAATTATCTTTACCTTTTGGTAAACAGAGTAAATGTATTTGAAAATAAAAGGAAAACCATAAAAAAGTAGCAAGACTCTATCCATCAGGAGAAAGGCCCAAAGATGAGTCCAGTGGCTTCCTGCCTTTATTATACTCTTCTTCCTTTTATAGTACAAGGCCCCTCCCATGTCTCCTTCCCTGGGCTTTGAGCTGATGATGTCTTGATGGCTTCTGCCTGTGCCATCTGGGCTTTTTTTTTTTTCATTGGTTCAGTGAGAACCCAAGGAATTATGGGACGAAGAATCATTTGAGCATGAGCCCAAGGCACTATGGAAACCAGAAACATTATGATGGCATACATGCTATTTGCCATGTACCAATACAGTGATTCCTAAAAGCTGTGCCCTTTGTCTCTGTTGAGGGCATTGGAGGGGGTCTCAGGTGATTGCTGGGGTCAGAGATGGAAAGGAGTTAAGTTCAGAAGCATTTCCAAGCCAGTATTTACAGAACCCAGGAAAGTACTGAACTGGCTCTGTGCTCTAGGCATCTGGGGGTAGCCGGTCAGATGTTAGGACTGGTGATGGCTGGGGGAAGCACTGACCCCTGGCTTAGAACTCACATCCTGGAAAGCTATTAAACTGCCTATCTCATTCCCGAACACCCGTGTTCTCATGTGGTTTCTCTCCAAGATAGCACAGAGTCCGCTTCCCCTCTCTATTTTTATCCACCTTCTCTCTTCTTCCCCTTCTCCCATTTTTGCTGGCAAGGTAGAGAGAGGAAACAGAGCTTCTGAGATTGGAGTGAGGAGCAAAGAAATGGAATTGCCTTGCTTTTGTTTTGCTGATAGATTTTCTTTTACTTGGGCCACTCCCAGATTTCTCGTAGAAAAACAAAACAGACATCTTGTGTTGTGAGGTTTAGTAGATTATACTGGCTCTCTACAGGCGTACATTTAGGATTCATAGTCTCCACAATAGGATGAAATCCAGGCTTTTGAGACAGTAGGGTTTTAAAGATCTTCTATCTTCTTTTAAACCTGGAGTAACATGAGAGTGATTTTTTTTTCTGCTCATATTGGGACTTGAACTTAAGGCCAAGGGCTCTTGCTTGATTTTCATGATCAAGGCTGGCACTCTACCACTTGTGCCATAGCTCCCCTTCCAGCTTTTTGCTGGTTAGAGGAAAGAGTCTCACTGACCATTCTGCTTGAACTGGTTTTGAATCTCCATCTTTAGATCTCAGCTGCCAAAGTTGCTATGATTATTACATGCATTAGCCATTGGCACCCACGCCCTTTATTAATTTTTTAACGTTTTTCTTTTGCCAGTCCTGGGGCTTGAACTCAGGACCTGGGCACTGTCCTCGAGCATTCTCAAGGCTAGTGCTCTATCATTTGAGCCACAGCAGCACTTTTCTGTGTATGTAGTACTGAGGACTCAAACCCAGGGCTTCATGCATGGTAGGCAAACACACCACTAAGCCACACTCCCAACCCCCTTCTGTTAATTTTGATTTGACAGAAGCTGCACTTGATTTTCCTTTCCCAATTTCCTCTTTCCTTCACCCCTAGGACAGAGACGTTATAAATAACAGGCATCTTCGTTGAACTCCGTAGTACTTTGGATATTATAGGTTAAAGAGATGCCTGTGTGGGGCTCTTGCTGTCATTTCTAAAACTATGTACATGGGAAATGATCTTCAGCCTTCCAAACCAAGGACAAATAAGCAAACCAGTGTCTCCAGTGTTACCATGGAAACAGTTCTTTGTATATCCACGAGTGGTCATACACCTACAACACCTAAACGTGATGTTTTAAGGATTTTTTTTTTTTTTAATGATAACCCTCATGGGATCTTGAAAACTCTCTGGCCACCGCATTATTATGTAGGTAAGTGATACTGCTTGAGCAACCTAAGACCTGTTAAAGCCGTGGAAATGTATTGCTTCCTATTTGAGCAGGACAGATGCTCTGACTCCAGAGCTACAAGAGAGCGCTCTATTTTCCATGGACTGTCAGGAGACTGGTGGAGGGTGGCAGTGCTATTTTCCCACGTAGGGTTCTCAGGAAGCAGAGAAGCTGGAAGGCTTGTAGGGAGAAGTTTTACAGGCCAGGTCTAGCAGTACTTGCCTCACTCTGACTCACCTTGGTTTGGCTAGGACTCAGCTCCACGCCTTTCCTAACTAAGAGAGGCTGAAGAAAGTCAGCTAGCTCCATGCCCAGGAAGACCTGGAACAGTGCTGGTGGCTGACATGTGTAATCCTAGTTACTTAGATCTGGAGGATGGTGGTTTGAGGCTAACTTGAGAAGAAAAGATAATGAGATTCTATCTCTAAAATAACCAACATAAAACAGAGCTAGAGGCATGGCTCATGTGGTAGAGCACCAACCAAGTAAGTGTGGGTCCTACATTCTAACCCCATACTCTATTGCCAAAAAGAAGAGAGCCGGGAGTTTGGCCCAGTGGTAGAATGCTTGCCTAGCATGCGCAAAGACTCAGGTTTGATTTCTCAATACCACATATGTAGAAATAAGCAGGAAGTGGTTCAGTAAATCAAATGGTAGAGCTCTAGCCTTGAGAAAGCCCAAGGACAGTACTCAGGCTCTGAATTCAAGGCCTAAGACTGGCAAAAAGAATAAGAATAAGAAGGAGGAAGAGGAGGAGGAGGAAGAAAGAGGAGGGAGAGAATAAGGGGGGATGGACAGGAGGAGGAGGAGGAAGAAATACATTTTGGAATTCTGCTAGGTGCCTTGTGCTGAGGTAGAGATTCTTCCATACCAAGTGGAATGAGTTCAAAAGCTTCCTTCCTTAGAGGGACACTAGTGAGTCTCAGACTCGGTAGGTCACCAACTGCATTCTCCATTGGTCATTGCAGCCATTATCCTTCTCTGACTAGCATTGCTCTTCAGTCCCTGGCTTAAGTGGACTTCCGGCTCCTGTCCTGTCCCCTCTACCTCCATCCTATCCCTGACCCTGTGGCTCTGTTCTAGGCTCTCAGTCTCTCCTGGCTACCAGAGATTCCCAGCCAAGTCTTTAGGCTCCATATTCATTTGCAATAGAAGCTCATGGCAGCAGACTTTGGGCTCAGGGGTCTTACAGAACACGTGGACTCAACATGTCTCCAGGTTTTACTAATACAGACAACAGAACTCATGTGAAGGCCTGGTCATGACACCCCTGCTTCTGCTGCTGCCCTTTATGTTATGTGTGCCCTTGGCTTTGGCACCTTGTTCTCTCCTTCCTTCTTTCCCTCTTTCCCTCCTTCCCTCCTTTCCTCCTTCCCTCACTTCCTTCTCTCCTGTTTTCCTTCCTTCTCTACTTTCTTTCCCTCCCTCCCTCCTTCTCTTCCTTCACCCCTCCCCCCCTTCCTTCTTTCCTTCCTTCTGTGGCAATTAAAGTCTCAGGTATGCTGGTTAGGCACTGTACTTCAGCCACACCTCCAGCCATTTTTGCATTGATTATTTTGAAAATAAGGTCTTGCCTTATGTCTCAAGACAAGCTTACCATTGTCTCTGGGATGGCGTTGTGTGTACTGATTTTCCCACTTATAGGTAGGGTGGAGGTTTAAAAACTCATCTTCTCTAGGCTGGCCTTGAATGGAGATTCTTGCTGTTCACCTGCCAGGTAGGCAGGACAAATGCAGGCTTCCCTCTTGTTTCTGCCACTTCCAACTGACCTTCTTCAGGACTGTTGGTTTGCTTTAGCTTTATTTTTCAGCAGTGTCAAAGCTTAAACTCAGATGCTCAACTTCCGCCCCCTCCTTTTCTTGTCTTTTTTGGACAAGTCCTAGGGCTTGCACTCAGGGCCTGAGCATTGTCTTAAGCTGTTTTGCTCAAAGCTAACATTCTATCACTTGACCCACAGCTCCACTTCCAGGTTTTGGAGATAAGAGTCTTACAAACTTTTCCTGTTTGGGCTGGCTTTGAACTACAATCCTCAGATCTCAGTCTTCAGAGTAGCTAGGATTACAGGAGTGAGCCACTGGCACGCAGGGCTGGCCTTTTTTTTTTCTTTTAAAGAAGTATAATTGAATAATATTAAATTTTACAGTGTTAGGAATCAGACCCAGGTCCTCTTTGCACATGCCAGACATTGGACGGCTAAGGTTTACTCTGGCTTTGTGTGGCCTGAGACTTCCAGGTAAGTCTCATGATCACCCTCAACCTCACATGCTTCAGATGGTTTCTTCTGTGTTGGAGGCAGGACTTGGCCTTCTCCCCTTGTGAAGGGAACCCGGCTGAAAACCAACTGTGGCCTAGACAATTCGGGATAAAATAGAACTAAAAACAAGGAGGAGGGAGGGACCCTTTTCTTGTTCCCAACATCAATGTCCTGGTAAGGGTATAAACTTGATCTGAAGGTGCATCACATTCCCTGCTATTCACTGCAGCATGTATTTGTTTATTCCACTGCAGGTAGCACACACTAGATATTGAGTACTAGTCGCTTCTTTCTGCATATTTATGATGTTAAAGAAAATTCTTTATATAGTGAATATTTGGTTACTCAACTTTGTTGTCAGTTGTAGGGCTTGAACTCAGGGTTTTGGCATTATCCATGAGCTCTTGTGGTCCAGAGCATGCTACCACTTTGAACCACAGCTCCACTTCCAGCTTTTGTTAACTGGAGATAAGAGTCTCATGGACTTTCCTATTCAGGCTGGCTTTAAATTGTGATCCTCAGATCTCAGCCTTCTGAGTAGCTAGGATTACAGGTGTGAGCCACCAGCATCCAGTATCATTCAACTCTTAAACATATTTCAAACAAAGCAAAGGTAGAACTAGACAATAGAAGGGTACTACAGAGGGGCCGGGAGTGTAGCCTAGTGGTAGAGTGCTTACCTAGCATGCATGAAGCCCTGGGTTTGATTCTTCCTTATCACATACGTAGAAAAAAGCAGGAAGCGGTTCTGTGGCTCAAGGATAGAACGCTAGCCTTGAGAAATCCCAAAGACAGTGCCCAGGCCCTAAGTTCAAGCCCCAGGACTGGCAAAAAAGAAAAAAGAATACTATAGTGGAAGGGAGTGATTATTTATATATATATATATACATATACATATATGTATGTATATACGTATATATGTATAGATGTTAGGCACCAGGAGCTCACACCTGTAATTCTGGCTACTCAGGAGGCTGATATTTAAAGATTATACTTCAAAGCCAACCTGGGTAGGAAAGTGTGTGAGACTTTTTTGAACTCAGGGCCTGGGAACTGTACCTGAGCCTCTCTGTGCTCAAGGCTAACCCTCTACCACTTGAGCCACAGGACTACTTCTGGCCTTCGCTGTTAATGTGGTACTGAGGAATCAAACCCAGGACTTCATGCGTGGTAGGCAAGAACTCTCCTATTAAGCCACATTCTCAACTCTGTGAGACTCTTATCACCAGTAGACCTTACCAAAAAGCTGGTGTGAAGCTGTGGATCAAAGTGGTAGCCCACTAGTCTGGAGCATGAAAGCTCAGGAACAGTTCCCAGACAGACAAAGAGAGACAGAGACAGACAGAGACAGAGACAGTGACAGAGAGACAGAGAGGGTGAGAGTGAAAGTTTATGTTGACTCATGATCCCTGATCAGGGCTCCATTGTTCTGAGGCCTGTGGTGAGGTGAGGTGGATGACAGCACTGAATGTGTGGGGGAGATCTCTTTGTCTCAGCAGGATGGAGAAGCAAGCAGAGAGGAATAGGCCAGGGCCTCAGTTTCCCATTTTCCTCTTCAGGATATGGGTTTGAAGCTGGGCAAACACTTGATCACTGAGCTATACCCCTGTCCCTTGCCACTTACAATGTGACTTTGCCATGTTTTTAATAGAATAACTAGATGTGTGTGTGTGTGTGTGTGTGTGTGTGTGTGTGTGTGTGTGTGTGTGTGTGTGCAGGTCTTGGGGCTTGAACTTAGGGTTTGGGCTGTCCCTGAGTTCCTTTTGCTCAAAGCTAGCACTCTACCACTTGAGCCATAGCACCACTTCTGGCCTTTTCTGAATAGTTTTTTGGAAATAAGAGTCTCCCACACTTCCTTGCCTGGGCTGGCTTTGAATTGTGATCCTCAGATCTCGGCCTCCTGAACCACCATTACAGGCATGAGTCACCAGTGCCCAGCCAGAAAAACTAGATTTTGAAATGAGAATGTATCTTGATAAAAATATAACAACAACAACAAAATCCTAGATGTAGCTTAACCAAGAAATTCTTGTGTTAACTAGGCATTAGTGGCTCACATCTGTAATTCCTGCTGTTCAGGAATCTGAGATCGAAGGATCACAATTTGAAGCCAGTTGAGCAGGACAGCCCATGAGAAAGAAATTTGTGTGTGTGTGTGTGTGTGTGTGTGTGTGTGTGTGTGTGTGTGTGTGTGTGAGAGAGAGAGAGAGAGAGAGAGAGAGAGAGAGAGAGAGACAGACAGACAGACAGACAGACAGACAGAGACAGAGAGAGACAGAGAGAGAAAGAGAGACAGAGACAGAGAGACAGAGACAGAGAGAGACAGAGACAGAGAGACAGAGACTGAGACAGAAAGAGATAGACAGAGAGAGGGAGGGATGGAAAGGGCCAGAAGGATAAGAAGGGGGCAAGAGCAAGAAGATCTCACTGTGTAATCCCAGGATGGATTAGAACTCACTCTGCAGCTCAGGCTGGCAAGAAATTTGTTAGACTCATATCTTTTATTTAACTGGACCTCGAGAAAGAATTGTGAGTAATAGTCAACATTTGCAAGGAGAAATCTGCTGAGAGTGAAGCAAATTCTTCTTTAATTCTTCTTTACAGAATCTGAATCATTTGAAAGGAGAGGAAAAACTTATACATGGCTTAAAAGGAAATGTTTGATTGAAACCTGCCTGCTGTACCCATAGCTACCTGCCCACCAGAATGTAGCTCCCTGCTGACGGCAGCACTAATTATAGAAAAATGAGTGGAGGATGAATATGTAAATTTACATTGACTGAGAGGATTCTGTTGGAGCTCTCAGGAATTCTGATGATCAAAATAACCCAGGACTTTATGAGCAATTACAGGTTGGGCATTTGACTCAGCTAGGCAGGTAGAGTGCCTACCTAGTAAGTATGAGGCCCTGAGTTCAATGCCAAGTTGCTACCAGAATACTTTTTTTCCCACCAGTCCTGGAGTTTGAATTTAGGGCCTAGGCACTGCTCTTCAGCTTTCTCAAGGCTAGCACTCTACCACTTGAGCCATAGCACCACTTCTGGCTTTTTCTGTGTATGTAGTACTGAGGAATTGAACCAGGGCTGTGTGCATACTAGGTAGACACTCTACCACGAGGCCACACTCCAGGCCCACTGCTAGAATATTTTTTAAAAGCAATTTAAAAACAAATGATAATTGGATATAATCCTAGAATGAATTCTGAATCAATTAAAGTAGTACTTATTAACATCATTGTAAATTATTTTCTGGTAACAGCCATTTTGTGGACTTGAAAAGAATAACAAGGGGTTTATTATTTTTTATTTTTTAATTTTTTGCCAGTCCTGGGGCTTGAACACAGGGCCTGAGCACTGTCCTTGGGTGTTCTCACCACATTTGCTCTACCACTTAAGCCACAGCACCACTCAGCTTTTCTATGCATGTGGTATGAAGGAATCAAACCGGGTCTTCGTACATGCTAGGCAAGCACTCTACAGTAGGCCAAACTCCCGGCCTCAAGAGGTTTATAAGCTGTTTTTTCTTTAGTGCGCGCTGTGTGTGTGTGTGTGTGTGTGTGTGTGTGTGTGTGTGAGACAGAGGGGGGGGTGGAAGAGGGGGCTGGGCTCTGGTGTCTCATGAGGTCTATAATCCTAGCTACTCAGGAAGCTAAGATCTGAAGATCACAGTTTGAAGCCAGCCCAGGCAGGGAAGTCCATGAGACTGATCTCCAATTAACCACCAGAAAGTGAGAAGCTGAGGTGTGGAGCTGTGGTAAAGTGCTAAGCTTGAGTGAAAAGGCTAAGGGACAGCACCCAGGCCCTGTACACACACACACACACACACACACACACACACACACACACACACACACACATACACACACACACAGATAAAACCCAGGCTTAGTGACTGTGTTCCCAAAGTCAAAAGAAACTGGCAGTTAATTTTTTTCCCTAGCAAAATGCAACTCAGTATTTCATTTAACACACCACAGTTTTTTGGTTTTTGTTTTTGTTTTTTTGCCAGTCCTGCGCCTTGAACTCAGGACCTGAGTACTGTCCTTGGGTTTTCTCAAGGATAGTGCTCTACTACTTGAGCCACAGAACCACTTCCGGCTTTTTTTTTTCTATGTATATGGTACTGAGGAGTCGAACCTGGATCTTCGTGGATGCTAGGCAAGCACTCTACCACTAGGCCAAACTCCCAGCTCCAGATTGCAGTTTTAAAGGAATCTTTGTTTTGGAAAATGAAGCTAAATTATGCTTGTCACCTGTTCCATGGATGAGAAAACAAAATGTGATATCCAAATATGAATTACTTGCTGTATTTCAGGAAGGGTCACTAGGGGGTCTTTTTCTCCATCCCTTTTGGATAATGGCACTTTGCAAAATAGAGGCAGCACTCAGGCTCAGGAAAGCACATTAAGATAGGTACTGGTAGCGCATGCCTACCAGCCTCTCAGGAGGCTGAGATCTGAGTATCACAGTTTGAAGACAGCTTGACTTGTGCTGTACCAGTGCAGTGCAGATAAAAGACAGCTGAAGGATGCCCTCGTGTTCACATTCCACACTGACACAGCAAGCACTTTGATCTATAATATGCCTGACAAACGCTAACTAAGAGGAACGACACCCCTGCAAGCTACTTAACAGGATGTAAAAATGAAAATCTACCAGCAAGTCAGCCAGGATGCATGAAGGATGAAGTGCTAAATCTACACGACCTGAAAATCAGCAGGACTCCCTCTTTTCTTGCTATGAGGTCTTTTGGGGAAGGCAAGAAATTAGGTGTGTGTGTGTGTGTGTGTGTGTGTGTGTGTGTGTGTGTGTGTGTGTGTTGAGGATAAAGGTCTGCTTGGGGTAAAGGGAGAAGACTATGGTAATTCTTTGTGATCACATTTTACAAAGGAGAAGCATTCCAATTCAGAGAAGGGGTTTTATGAATGCAACCCTTTCATCAGTTCCCTAAAGCATAGAAAATCAAGACAGTGTTTAATTAACTACTACTTCAGGTTGACTTCATATAAAGAAGCCCCAGATATCAAAGGCCATGCTGGGAAATGAGCCTGGGCACAGTTGGAGAGTATCTTATTTCCAATTAGCCACCAAAAAGCAGAAGTGAAGTTGTGGCTCACGGGACAGAGTGCCAGCTTCTGAATGAAAAAGTTAAGGAACAGTACTCAAACTCTGAGTAATAACATTAAAAAAAAGTTGGGTCTGGGGCCTCATTCCTATCATCCTAGCAACTCACGAGGCTGAGATCTAAGGATTGAGTTTTGAAGCAAGCTTGGGCTGGAAAGTCTATGAGCCTCATATCTCTAAGAAACTACCCTCCCAAAAAAAATTTAAAAAGAATGAGAAACAGAGCTGTGGCTCAGTGATAGAGTGTTAGACTTGAGTAAAAACTTCAGGGACAGAGCGCAGGTCCTGAGTTTGAGCTCCAGGCCTTGCACAAAAGAGAATGAGATAATGAGAGAAACTAAGAAAGGAAGGGAGGAAGGAGAGAAGGAAGGGAGAAAGAGAGAGGAGGGGCAGGAAGGGAGGAAGGAAGAGAAAGAGAAGGAGAAAGAGAGAAGGAAAGAAGGAGCTGGGCTCATGGCTGTCATCCTAGCTGCTCAGGAGGCTGACATCTGAGCACCAAAGTCTGTGAGACTCATCTCCAATTAACCACCAGAAACAGGAAATGGCACTATGAATCAAAGTGGTAGAGCACTAGCCTTGAGCATAAATCTAAGAAACAGTGCTCAGGCCCTGACCTCTAGCTCCACGATTGACAATAATAAAGGAAAGAGAAAGAAAGAAGGAAAGAAAGAAAGAAAGAAAGAAAGAAAGAAAGAAAGAAAGAAAGAAAGAAAGAAGAAAGAAAAGAATGAAGGAAGGAAAGAGGGAAAGAGACAAAGAAGGAAAGAATGACTGAAAGTAAGGAAAGGAAGAAGCCTATAAATACAGAGCAAGAAAGAATGAGAGAAAACATACGAGGAGAAGCCCAAATCTGCCTCCCACCTTCAGTGGCCATTGCGTTCATCTGGCTGTGTACTTCTCCCAATCACTCTATAGTAGAGAAGGTGGACTGACCTTTCTTTAAGCGGTTTGGGGGCTGGGAGTTTGGCCTAGTGGTAGAGTGTTTGCCTAACAGGCACAAAGACCTGGTGTTTGATTCCTCAGTACCACATACATAGAAAAAAGCTGGAAGTGGTGCTGTGGCTCAAATGGTAGAGCTCTAGCCTTGAGAAAAAAAGTCCAAGGACAGTGCTCAGGCCCTGAGTTCAAGCCCCATGACTGGCAAAAATAAATAAATAAATGAATAAATAAATAAATAAATAAATAAATGAAAGAGGTTTGGCTGGTGTGCTGGCTCACACCTGTAATCCTAGCTACTCACGAGGCTGAAATCTGAGGACTGCAGTTCAAAGCCAGCTCAGGCACTAAAGACAGAGCGACTCTTATCTCCAATTAACCACTAGAAAACCAGAAAGTAGTGCTGTGGCTCAAGGAGTAGGGTAGTTGCTTGAGCTGAAAAACTCAGGCATGGCACCCAGGCCCAGAGTTCAAGCCCCATGACTGACAATAAATAAATAAATAAATAAATAAATATTTTTAAAAAAAGGTTTGTTCTGAGTTTCCCAGAGATATAAATGGAGAAAACGGGGTATGGGGGGGGGTGGCCAAGAAAGGGGAACCCAAGAAGAAAATGATGTCTAGGGCCGGGAGTTTTGGCCTAGTGGTAGAGTGCTTGCCTAGCATGCACGAAGACCCAGGTTCGATTCCTTGGTACCCCACATACATAGCAAAAAGCTGGAAGTGGTGCTGAGGCTCAAGTGGTAGAGTTCTAGCCTTGAGAAAGTCCAAGGACAGTGCTCAGGCCCTGAGCTCAAGCCCAGGACTGGCAAAAAAAACGATGTCTATGTTTTCAGATTCTCTGAGCAGAATGGGATTCCATTCTGTATAGTGCCAGCCTTCCTGCCTTCCCTTCCCTCCTTCCTTCCTTCCTCCTTCCCCTCCTTCCCTTCCTTCCTTCCTTCCTTCCTCCCTTCCTTCCTTCCTTCCTTCCTGCTTTGATTTGTTCCATCCTTCCTGCCTTCCTTCCTTCCTTCCTTCCTTCCTTCCTTCCTTCCTTCCTTCCTTCCTTCCTTCCTGCCTGCCTGCCTGCCTGCCTGCCTGCCTGCCTGCCTGCCTGCCTGCCTGCCTGCCTGCCTGCCTGCCTGCCTGCTTGCCTGCCTGCTTTTATTCTCTTTTGTTTTCTTTTCCTTTTGTACTAATACTGGAGCTTGAACTCAGAGCTTGGGCTCTTGTTTGACTTCGCTGGTGCTCTCTCTACTGCTTGAGCCACATCTCCACTGGGATAAACTTCTCAAGGATTTGTTTGCCTGGATTGGCCTTGAATTGAGATCCTCAGGGGTCAGCCTCCTGAGTCGCTAGGATTATGGGCTGAGCCACCAGTGATGGACTCTGTACCAGGCTTTTCCTAAGGACTGAAGAAGCTATGTATGGACTGGGGCAGGGTAGAGCTCATGCACACTGGGGGCCAATCTTCTCTGTGTATCCTGGGATTCAGGAACCTGCCTGAACACTTTCATGACTTTTGAGGTGAGCGCTCCAATCTGAAATGAATTTCTTGGCAGTAGAATTATTTGAGTTAGAGACACATACAAACGGGACATACAAATTTAATTAAAAATATCTCATTCAATAAGTGTACATGGTTACATAATTTAAAATGTCAAATAAAAATACAAGTAAAAGTCCTCTGCTCCACCCCTACGGGCCAGATTTTAGCTCCCAGGAATAACAAACATTAAATATTTTCAGCTGTTATTGCTGACATTTGACTTACTAATTCTAAACAATGTGGTTTAATTTTTATTTTTTTGCCCTGATGTTTTAATATTTGGTTATTTGTCTAGATGCTTCCTATGAAAGAGGAAAATTCAACTTTCTCTTCATTTTGGCCTGTTGTGGGGCTTGAATTCAGGCCCTAGGGGCTGTCAGGATTAGTACTCTACCACTTAAACCACAGTACCCCTTCTGGTTTGTGAGTGGTTAATTGGAGTAAGAGTCTTATGGAGACTGTTCTTTCTGGGCTGGCTTTGAACTGCGATGGTCCGATCTCAGCCTCCTGAGTAGCTAGAATTACAAGTGTGAGCTACCAGCACCTGGCCCAGCTCTCTTTAACACACACACACACACACACACACACACACACACACACACACACGTTTCCCCTCTTCTCCTTCCCATCAATATGATTAGATCATAATTTTTCGCTATTAGTGGAGTGCTTACATTATTATGACAAAGTCATCTCCACAGCAGAATAAGATTATGTATTCTGATTTTTCTCTCTCGAATAACCCTTTATTTTTTTTTTAAAAATTACTAAGTACCTTAAAAAGTCTTGCTTAGATCTGTGTATGATGTCTCATGCCTGTGAACCCAGTATTTGGGAGGCTGAGGCAGGAGGGTGAGGAGTTCTAGGTCAACTAGGGCTACAAAGCAATGCTGTATTTCAAACAACAGCAACAAAAACCAATCAACAAAAAAACAGAATCTTGCTTTGTTTTCTATTTACCTAATTATTTGTTAATTCGTCTGCTTGGGCTAGTTCCAAACTTGATTCTCAGATCGAAACCTCCTGACCAGCTAGGATCATAGTTGTGAGCCATTAATGTCATTAATGTCTGGCAGGGCATTCATGTTTAAGAACCAAAGGTTTTGTGACTAAGGCATTTTGAAGAAAAACTAAGCTGTAATGGATTGTGAAATATAAAATATGCTAACAATATATGAGTTCATAAATTCAAATTGGAAGAAGCCCGCATGCAGTGTAAGTAGAGTGCTATGTACCTGTAATACTGGCACGCAGAGGGATCACAAGTTCGAGGTCAGCCTTGGCTGCCTAATTACATCTTGTTCCAAAAACAAAAACATCCAAAGCCCTTCTGCCCCCAAACATATACATACGCTAGAAAAGGTTTCATTGTCTTCAGAGGCTTCGCTTTTCACTATTATGGAAACTTATAAATGAAAGGAAGTAATCAAATATCCTGTTTTCCTAAAAAACAGAGAAGCTATTTTAAGGTAACCATGCTGATAAGGGAGAGTTCCTTTCAAAAACTAATTTCTAGTCAGGCCTTAATGGCTCATGTCTATAATCTTAGCTACCCAGGACGCTGGGATCTGAGGATGGTGGTTTAAAGGCAGCCTGAGCAAGAAAGTCCGTGAGACTCTTATCTCAAAACAAACTAACACAAAACACCTTGGAGCCAGGAGTTTGGCTTAGTGGTACCGTGCTTGCCTAGCATGCATAAAGACCCAGGTTCGATTCCTCGGTACCACATACGCAGGAAAAACTGGAAAGTGGTGCTGTGGCTCAAGTGATAGAGCTCTAGCCTTGAGAAAATCCAACAACGGTGCTCAGACTCTGAGCTCAAGCCCAGGACTGGCAAAAACAAAACAAAACACAACACCAAAAACAGAAAGAAATCTCTTAACTGCAAAAAAGCTGGAAATGGTGTTGTGGCTCAAAGTGATAGAGTGCTAGCCTGAACACAAAAACTCAAGGGCAGTGCTCAGGCCCTGAGGTAAGGCCCCAGGATACACACACACAGACACACTAATTTCTGGCTAATAAATGGAGTAAATGATATTGATACTTCTAATGAAATAATGAGGCTGTTACTGAAAACTGATGGGAAAGTTTATAACAAAATCACACAGCCAACACTTATGTACACTGCTTCATGCAGCCTCACAGAGCATGTGAGTGATGTGTGTCTCAAGACGTGTGTCTGGAGGGCACACACTTCCCTTAAATAGTTTTGGTATCAAATCCCACGCAATTTGAGCAAGTCTCTTGATTTTTACCATAGGGAAAACAGAAGGAGCTAGAATATGATACATCATCCAAATTCCAAATATAGGAATTTCTACAGGACAAAGGCCAGTTTCTTCACAAATAAAACACAAGGGAAAATGCATATAAATAGATGAAGAGCCTCAAATAACATCCCAGATAAGGGTATTATGTGAACTTTGGTTCAAACACACCACCTACAAATATAAGCAAACAAATCTTGATGAGACAATCATGAAAATGGGAACACCGATTAGTGACATGAGGATATGAATTCATTTTTATCAATTGTTTAAGAGCCTATACTGATATTGTGCTTCTAGGGTTTTTCTTTGGTTGGCTGGAGGTACGATTTGTGTGTGAGTGTGTGTGTGTGTGTGTGGGTGTGTGCACGTCAGTTTTGAAGCTTGAACTCAGGACTTGGCTACTGTCGCCGAGCTTTTCTGCTCAAGGCTAACACGCTAATGCTTGAGCCACAGCTCCACTTCCAGTTTTTTGGTTAATTAGACATGAATCTCATGGACTTTCCTGCCTGGGTTGGCTTCAAATGTCAGTTCTCGGATCTCCACTTCTTGGGTAGCTAGGAATACAGATATGAACCACCAGTACCTGCCTCTTAGAGGTACACATTTTTGAACCAGGGCCTAGTGATTGTTAAGTAGGTCTTCTATCATTTGAGCCTCCACCAGCTTCTTTTTTGGGTTGGTTCTTTTGCAATAGTTTCTTGCTTTGTGTCCAGGTTGGCTTTGACTGTAATCCTCCTATTTGAGCTTTCCTAAACTGCTGAGATTACTAGCACATGTATACATACCACTGTGACCAGCCACAATACTTCCCCCACAGCTGGGATAACACGTGTGTACCACCATGGTTGAGATGGAGTCTTGAAAATGTTTATGCCCAGGCTGGCTTTGAGCTGCTAACCCCTCATCCCTACTTCCCAGCGTGCTAGCATTATAGGCTTGCTCTACTATACTGGCTCTAATCATGTTTAAAAGGGATTTATTACTGTTTAGAGAGAGAGAGAGAAACATAAAGAGAGGATTGTGTGGCCTCTCTTTATCATACAGGCTTGGCTTTTTTTACAATACCGTCAGAGATTGGTATAGGTGCCCAACTCCCTCTAATTTGTCACGGAGCATGCTCTATGTGGACCCCTGGAGGCTAGCCTAGGTCTGTAGTGCCAACAAAGAAGCAAGGTAATGAGGCAGGGTGGCTGGCCATTGTCCATGGCAGAAATTGCTGGGTGTGAAAATGTCTGCCTGGATCAGAGCCAGGGATTGGGGCAGTCAGGGTTCATTGAAGAGCAAACTCTGCCTGAAAACATCCAGGGAGGAGAAAGAGGAGGAGAGGAGCAGGAGGGGAAGAAGGAGGAGGAGGAGGAGGAAAAGGAGGAGGAGGAGGTGGTGAGGAAAGGGAGGAGGAGCTGGAGCAGGAGGAGAGGGAGGGAGGGAGGAGAGAGAGAGGGAGAGATTGAGAGAGAGAGGGACTGAAAACCAAAGAAATCACAGCTCTAGGCTATAACTTCTAGTCAAATTTATATCCCTGCATTAGACATAACCATGTACTGAATGGAATCCGTGTTTTTCTTGGAAGTAAGTACAACATTTGAGCATATGCATCTCCTTGATAACCAACAGAAAACTCTAATGCCTGCTCAGGATATTAAAAAAAATTACTACGCTTATCAATTGACAAAGTTAAGAATGGTTAGGGAATGCTATACCAGGAAAAGGCAGTCCCTTGGAAGCCAGACTGTGTTGGTTTAGTGATAAAAATCTGTACACTTAGGGTGTCAGCCAGCACAGGAAATCCGTCCTGGTGGAATGCAGAAATGCCCTAGTCAGGGCCCATGGCTCGTGGCCACATCGCCCTGTTCCAGAGTGCATTACTCACACACGGGCAAAGGGCAGTAGGTCCATCCTTCTCTGTTCTGAAGACTTTCCTGGACATTGGAAGAGTGTGAGAGGCAAGGATTAAAGGCTGAAGGAACAGGCTAGATCATGTCTGTGTGGGTGTCTGTGGTTTTAATTCAATTTAAAAATATTTCTGGGGCCAGGAGCATAGCCTAATGGTAGAGTGCTCACCTAGCTTGGGGGAAGTTCTGGGTTTGATTCCTTGGTACCACATACTCACAAAAAGCCAGAAGTGGTGCTGTGGCTTAAGGGGTAAGATGGTAAGCCTTGAGCTGAAAAGCTCAGAGACAGCACCCAGGCCCTGAGTTCAAGCCCCAAGACTGGCAAAAAAATAACAATAATATATCTGGCTGGGCACCAGTGGCTCACGCCTATAATCCTAGCTACTCAGGGAGCTGAGATCAAAGCCAGCCTGGGTAGAAAAGTCCCTGTGAGACTCTTATCTCCAATTAATCACTCAAAAAATGGAAGTGGCACTGTGGCTCAAACTGGTAGAGTGCTAGCCTTGAGCAAAAGAGCTCAGGGACAGTGCCCAGGCCTTACAACCACCAACACCACTACCACCAACAAAAATATTGTGAAGCCTCCTGCTGGTAATTAACACCTGTAATCCTAGCTACTTTCTGAAATTTGAGAATTGGGCAGGAAAGTCCATAAGACTCTTATCTTCAATTAAGAAGCAAAATGTTAGAAGTAGAACTGTGGCTGGTAGAGTGCTAGCCTTGAACACAAAAGCTCTGAGTTCAAGACCCAGGACCTACACACACACACACACACACACACACACACACACACACACACACACGGAAGGTACCATATAAAGGATCATAGGAAACCCTGTGGGGACACAGATAAGGTGATATATTTTCTGCTTTGTAAGATCTTTCTTAGTATACAAGACCTGAGAATTATATAAAATAATGGAAATCATATTCAAAGACAAATGTGGTAAATGTAAATGAATTTCGAGGCTAAGGCCCACAGAAGCTATGAGAAATGACTCTATCCTTAAATTTTGGCCCTAATTTCAGTAGGTTTCACAGGAAAGAAAGTCTTCTGTGTATTGTAATTCTTTCATGGTGTATTAGATGTGTGGTGGGTCTTTTCCTCCACATTTCCCTTCAAATAAGCTTCCTTTTTTCCTGTGCCATTCTTTGAGCCATAGCTCTACTTCTCAAAGCGGCAGCTTCTTCTCTTTTCCTCCTCCTCCTCCTCCTCCTCCTCCTCCTCCTCCTCCTCCTCCTCCTCCTCCTCCTCCTCTTCCTCTTCCTCCTCCTCCTCCTCTTCCTTCTCCTCTTCCTCCTCCTCCTCCTCTTCCTTCTCCTCTTCCTCCTCCTCCTCTTCCTCCTCCACCTTCTCCTTCTCTCCATCCTTCTTCTCCTCCTTCTCCTCTTCCTCCTGTTAATTAAAGAGAAGAGTCTCACTGATTTCCCTGCCATGGATAGCTTTGAACCTCAATCCTTAGATTTCAGCTTCCTGAGTAGTTAGGATTATAGATGGGAATCTTTGGCATCTGGTTCACAAGAGATTCTATATTTACTCTTTTGTGCAGTGCTGGGGATCGACTGTAGGGCCTTGTATTGGCTAGACAAGTGCTACACAACTGAGTCATACCTCCAGCCCTGGGAGGGAGTTGTAGATGCCCAGTTCCCCGTGTTCCAGGAGGTTAGGGGAGAGGTTACACAAGAACTGCCAGTCCCTGATGTCGCTTGACTTGTATGGCATGGCAGAGAAAGCCATTCTGGTCCAATGAGAGTCTCTTTGCCACTTTAAACATAGGAACATGGGAACAAGTTCAGTCTGAGTATAACAAGTGTAAATCAAAATTATTAGAAATAAAGGTGATACCACACTACTCTAAAAGCCTGCTCCTGGTTCCTGTATCATTTCCCATTCCCAAGTGACTTGCTCAAATCATCTTATTAAAATACATGGACATAATGGACACAAGTAATAATAAGGTTTTGCTCTGTTTAGTTTTGTGTAGGAACTGGGGCTTGAATTCAGAGCCTCAGGCTCTTGCTTGGCTTTTTCCCTCAAGGATGGTGCTCTACCATCTGAGCCAAACCTACTTCCAAGGCCTTTTATTTATTTATTTTTTATTGCCAGTAGTGGGGTTTGAACTTCATTCCTTGTACTTGCGAGCCACCCCAACTATTTTGTTTTGGTTTGGTCTAGAGACCCTCTTGGTACAAGAACTTGCCTTAAATGTCTTGTGAGTCTGTCCCCTCTTGGAAGCGATCTTAGAACTTACTGGGTGAACATTGCCCTGACATGTATATGCAAGCAGAACAAGCAAATGACATATTAACCAGGACTTCCAGTTTCTCTTTCTGTTACTCAGGACTTGCCCTTTATCCTTTCCTCCTTCTCCAATTCTTCCTCTGTCTCATAAATGAAATGAGATCCAGGAGAAATTTTAAGTAGAAAATAAACTCAAACCAGGGGTAGAGCCAACACACTGTTGGAATAACTAGGGGTTGGTGTATGAAGGGGATTGTGGGCCTGGGGGGTAAACATGCTGAAAAGAGTAACGTATTGAGTATTCTGTAAGACAAAGAAATCCATCCCCTCATCAAAGGAACACTGCTTCATCTTCAACTCACACATTGAAGGTGGCTCTTTCTTAGAAAAATTCTCATTCAGACAAAGAACACCATCTCCAAAACTCTCCTCAGAAGAACTTTCCACATTGTGAGTATGAACATTTGATTCAAGGAAAGAAATTCGGGGGAAAACCAAGGAAGACTCTGGCTCC